>NC_053154.1:264117092-264417092 GCF_016835505.1 Polypterus senegalus
TATGTATAGTTTATTTACTTTGTGGGTCCTGCAGGAAGCTGTTCTTTGAACCATTATCTTTAATTATTGTTATTATTAAATGAGTATGGCCGAGTTGGCACTCCAAAAATTCCTGAAGCCTCGAATACTCTTCACTTCATAAGGCTAATAAAATTTTTGATTTTCTATATATAGATATCTAGAAAAACATTAAAAAAAATAGATAACCGCACTATAAGTTATCTAGTTTTGATGGAGTTTTGGACCATTTAACATCAATATCTCCAAAACATTAAATGATACTGATACTACTGATAATTAATAACAAAACATCACCAATTTCAGGTGTCATTACTGACTACAACAATTAGGGTGATAATAATATTGGAAATTTTTAAAAACTTAGGCATGTTGAAGAAGAGCAAGATTTTTAAGTTGGCTGCTCAGTAACTCATTAATGGTTGATCATATCTTTTCTGAATGCTCATTTTACATTGAACAGAAAAGGTCATTTTCAGTTTTTGCCTAGAGTAATTAGTAAATTATTTTGACATGGCGAGAGTTAGAGTGGAAGGACACTTCGTGGGGATTTGCTAGGAGTATATTGCTCAAGAAGGAGGAGGTGGGCATGTGCTACTTGACCGTCACTTTTCCCTTATTGATCAAGCTGTACGCTACTACTTGGATGCATTATACAACCCCAAATCAGAAAAAGTTGGGACAGTGTGGAAAATGTGAATAAAAAAAGAAAAAAACAAGTTATACATTCTCCTCAAATTTTATTTCATTGCAGACAGTATGAACACAAAATAATTCATGTTTTTTTTGTCAATATCATTTGATTTGTAAATAAATATCCATTCTTGCCATTCAGGCTTGCAACACATTTCAAAAAAAGTTGGGACAGTACAGCATTTACCACTTTGTACAGTTCCCCTGTCTTTTAACAACACTTAAAAGATGTTTAGGCATTGAAGAAATGTGTTGCAGGTGTTAGTTTGTCCCATTCTTCCTGCAAACAACGTTTTAGGTGCGCAACAGTACGGGGTCTTTGTTGATGCATTTTTCATTTCAAAATGCGCCAAACATTCTCTATAGGAGGCAAATCAGGGCTGCAGGCAGGCCAGTCAAGCATCTGCACCCTCTTCTTACGCAGCCATGCCTTTGTTATGCGCGCAGTATGTGGTTTGGCATTGTCTTGCTAATATAAGCATTGGAAAAGACGTCGTCTTAAAGGCAGCATTTGTTCCTCCAAAACTGAGATATACGTCTCAGCACTGATGGTGCCATCGCAGAAATGCAAGTTACCTTTGCCGAAGGCACTCACACAACCCCATACCATGACAGACCCTGGCTTTTGAACTTGTATCTGGTAACAGTCTGGATGGTCCTTTTTCTCTTTGGTCCGCAGCACACGGCATCCATTTCTTCCAAAAAAGATGTGAAAAACCGATTCGCCTGACCACAATACATGTTTCCACTGCACAATGGACCATCCCAGATGCCTCCGAGCCCAGAGAAGTCGACGGCACTTCTGGACACTATTTATGTAGGGCTTCCTTTTGGCACAGTACAGTTTTAGCTGGCATTTCCTAATGTAACTATGTACTGTAGTGCTTTAGAGTGACTTCCTGAAGTAGTCCTGAGCCCACGCAGTTATATCATTTATTGATGAATGACGGTTTTTAATGCAGTGCCATCTGAGGGCTCGGAGATCACGGCCATTCAGTTTAGGCTTGAGCCCTTGGCCTTTGCGCACAGTAATTTCTCCAAATTCCCTGATTCTTTTCACTATGTTATGCACTGTAGAGGGAGAAATGCCCAAATCTCTTCCTATCTGTCTTTGAGAAAAGTTTTTCTTCATCATTTCAAAGATTTTTGCCCGCACTTGGTGGCAAACTGGCGATCCTCTGCCCATCTTTGCTACTAAAAGAGTAGGCCTTTGCTCGATGCTGCTTTTGTACCGAATCATGATTGCAATCACCTGTTTCAAATCACATCATTATTTAGTTATTATACCTCATTACTACCCCTGAATTGCTCCCATCCCAACTTTTTTTGGAATGTGTTGCAAGCCTGAATGGTAAGAATGGATGTTTATTTACAAATCAAATGATGTTGACCAAAAAAAAACATGAATTATCTTGTGTTCATACTGTCTGCAATGAAATAAAAGTTAAGGGAAATTTGTAAATTACTGCTTTATTTTTTTATTCACATTTTCCACACTGTCCCAACTTTTTCTGATTTGGGGTTGTACATTCTCTGAAACTTTTCAATGCTATTACTGAACTATTGAGATAGATAGATAGATAGATAGATAGATAGATAGATAGATAGATAGATAGATAGATAGATAGATAGATAGATAGATAGATAGATAGATAGATAGATAGATAGATAGATAGATACTTTATTAATCCCAAGGGGAAATTCACAAATTACTGAAATTACTGTTCTACAAATTGTTTTTTGCTGCAAAACTCGTACTTCTATTTCTTTAAATATTGCTAAATAATACAAAAAAAATCCTTCCTGCAGCAAAGAGGTTCTGCTTTTTATTTATTTTACTCATGTAACATTCTTTCAGGCGAAACCACGTAGAACACTTAGTTAATAACAAGACAGAAACAAACTCATTAACTCTCATGAAATTTTATGCATAGTTTAATTTCTTTTATTCGAGACATCATCTCTGTAAAGTATAGCTAATGCTCAATATTGTCTCAAGCTGATAAGATTAGACCATATTTTACTGGCCACCACTTCTGTTCTATATTGCAATACACTGTATTATTATTACACCAGCAAAGTTCCCTGAAACAACAAAATGAAAAGAGATGATTTTTCGTGGCATTTTTGTCAATGACTCATTTAATGATACACTTTGATCTACAATATTTGGAGAGCCTTGCCCTTTTCTATATATGACAGGTGAAAATTTGTTCTAGTAGTTCCCAGGGATTACTGGGTTTCACTGTTAATCAAATGGAAAAAGATAAAGCCACAATGAGTCCTTAAAAGAGACAAATACTGTATATCCACAGCAGAATCACCTGCACTTGGAAATCATTTTGTGATATGTGATAGTAATTTTACAAAATGGTCCAGAACTTGTTGCAGTCTCAGACAATTTTAAAACAAAAATTCAATGACTTGATCACTAAAGGACACTGCATCGAGACCAATATTCTGTATAGGCTCCAACACAGCTCCTTATTTACTTCTCCCACATGTATCACCTGGAATTTATATGCACAGGTTCTTTTTATTATTAACAGTCAAGAATTGCCTCCATATTTTTTATTTTTTAAAACTTACAAACATCCCAGATCCACCTTATTATTAAAGTCCATACACTTATTCATCCTGTGCATCATATTTTTTTCTAATTCTCTCCTATCTCTTATTTCAGTTTTTTCATTTGGATTAATTGCACAATATAGTGAGGTTCCCCATGACAGAAATAAACAAGGTATCTAGTCTTTTGACAACTTTAAATGTTAGGGTTTCGTTTCCTTCACCTTTACTATGTACATCAGCTCTTCCTATAAAGTGTCACTCCTCAGGATATAACAAAAAGGGTCATCCCTCACTCACCCTCATGTGACTTACAGGTTTTTTTAAAAAATCAATGTTTTTCTTAACTTGCATTTTTATCACAAGATCAGCAGTCACACAAATTTACAAGGTGGAGCCTAGCTAAATTAGAAGCAAATGTGCAGTTTTCTGCAAATAAAATCAACAACTAGTATGTCAATATGATTTATGCTTTAAATGGTATTTGCAGACAAACAGTATATGAGATCTTCTGCAATATTTCCATATTTTGCAAACAGATTTAGCTTGCATTCTCATACACATAAAAGCATTTAGTGTCTGTGACACTAGCTAAAATGAGCTGCCGAACTAGGCCCTTTAGCCTACCAGTTAAACTCACTTACTGTATGTCTTTAGGGTGTATGTGCCCCTTGCATAATGCAAACACCTTTGGTGGTTGTGTGGAAAACATTATTTTTCCTCCCACTTAGGCTTTCTACCTGACCTGTAAGAAAGATATATGTCTGTGCTGGTGTCATTTTGTGCTCCAGTCATAAGCTTCAGGAATTTATTGAACATTTTACTAGTTATCATCCATCTTTCATGTTTATCTTCAATACAGTATGTCTAACATTTTTTCTATACTGGTTTTTCCATTGACTATCCATCATTAAAAAGCTCTGCTTATTAAAAAGTGACCACCTCATTACCATCTCTACAGCGCTTTCCATCTCAGGGATACTAAAAAGTCTCTTATTTTTCTGAGTTCCTAAGACTGCCACTATCAATGAAACTGACTTCCTCAATAAATCACTAGAAATGCAATATCCTCCTCACACTGGTGACAGACTACTCAGACAAACCAGGAATATTCATCTCAAAAAAGTCAACAGAATTAAAATGGCATGCATCATAGTCATTTTCCATTTCCACCCCAGATAATTAACACTATTTTTTGAATTTTACAGAATGACCCATTCCAAAAGATATTTTTATTCCCAAATCACACTTGATTTCCTTCTAACCAACACAACCTTCTTCTCTGAAGCCCCTTTCACAAACCAGAGCTTCTGTCCATAACAGGAGACACTGCTTTCCATATCTTGCATGTCCCTAATAATACTTTCATATGTGGTCCTTGTGGGCACTTTAATACAATACAGAGGACCTGAGAGTATATTGTATGCACTGACAAAATATGATTCAAATATTATTTTTTCATTTTCTATTTAACAAATAAAACCTGAGATCCTGTATATTCACCAGATGTTGCAATGCAAGAATAACAGAAAAAGAGAGAGGGAAGACCATGAGTGTTGTTAAAGCAGAAGACGACACACACTGTACTAATGATGAACTGTAATGCTTTTGAGTATTAAAAATGATATTAATTGACCTCAAAGTAGTATTATATATCAGTTGAGAAAAACAAGGTTAATGAAAAATGAAGAATATATTTAAGATTCATATTTCTCATTCAAATGGCAGAGCCAGAGAACATTGATATAATTAGGCAAAAAAAGAAAAACAAAAAGATTATTTTATTATCTTTGGCAGTAACTTTGTTATTAATGCCTGTATATATTCTGAAAGGGGCCCCCACATGTTGTGCTCACATCTGGAACTTGTGAAAATACTAAATAGTACAGTGAGTTACCTGACAGGTATATCAACTTAATTCCAATTGATTTTAAAATTCCTTTGCATATAATATGAAGTGCACCTACTGCAGTTGCCATGTCTCTCTAACTGTACGTTCGCATAAATCAACTTGGCTCCTAGTGGAACAATTTTGTTGAAATGCGCCATAATTATTTTATATTATATATATATTATATTATATATATATATATATACATACATGTGTACATATATACACACACACACATATACTATGGGATGCCAAACAGGCAAATACATTGATTTTCTGAATATATAAAGTCGGCGTCAGAATATATAAAGTCAAAACTTGAATATATGAAGTCACTGTCGGAATATATAAAGTCAAAACTTGAATATATAAAGTCATTCCCGAATATATAAAGTCAAAACTTGAATATATAAAGTCAGCGCTGGAATATATAAAGTCAAAACCTGAATATATAAAGTCAGCGTCGGAATTTATAAAGTCATTCCTGATTAAATAAAGTCAACATTGGAGTATATAAACTGATTCCTGAATATATAAAGTCAAAGTCAAAATATATTGATTGAAACGACTCTGAACTGAACTAAGTTAACAAAAACGTATTCAGAAAAATAAATTAAAAAAACACTGTTCGGTTAATGTTTTGAAAATGATGCATGTGCCCTGCCCAGGATTGGTTCCTGCCTTGCGCCCAGTGTTGGCTGGAATTGGCTCCAGCAGACCCCCGTGACCCTGTGTTCGGATTCAACGGGTTGGGAAATGGATGGATATTCCAGCGCTGACTTTGTATATTCAAGTTTTAACTTTATTTATTCCGACAGTGACTTTATATATTCAAGTTTTGACTTTATATATTTGGGAATGACTTTATATATACAAGTTTTGACTTTATATAGTTAAATTTAGTCATCATTGCATAAATTTTTCTTCACCATAGAAATTTAAAGACTAAATTCAACTTCCATTCCTACCAAAGATATTTCTGGCGACTAAACAAAACCTACTTATATCCAAATTCGAGCTACTGAGCTGTCGCCTGCCTGCCTGAATAAGTCACCCTTGCTTCGCTCTTACTTTTTTACCGTTCATTTAATCATGGCTAGTGGTGGAAAAATTATAAAATGGAAGGGGGATTACACTGAGTATGGCTTTACCAATTATTGATGGCAAATAAAGTATCGATTACTCATAAAGCTTCAATTGGTGATCTGTTTTTCTGTGTTAACCTCATATTTTTTCATACTTCTTCTCAAACCAAGGGTGTGCGAGGGTAAAATGAACCGGGAAGCGCTGATCAATGTAATCGGTGTACCAGGAAATCATGCATTGACAGAAGTTTCCCTTTGCTTGGAATGCAAAGTGTGATTAAATGCATTATTTTTTAACGCGTTATGGAGCACATGCATCAAAGCTTCTCAGCTGTGCTTGTGCTAAGAAAAGGAAACATTTTAAAAATAACGTAACATGATTGTCAATGTAACCTTTTGTAAGTAGTGCCTGGAGGATTCGGTGTGGAGAAACTCTAGAGACAGCGTGTGTATTAACTTGTGGATTTTTCTGTGAGTATTTGGTGGCAGCGTCACAAAGTCGCTTCCGTAAGACTGTGTTAGCTGCTTAGCTCAGCTGAGAGCGAAATGAGGTGAATGGGAGGGGAGATGATGACGTCACTCCCCCACCCGCCCTAACTGTCAATCCCCAACAAACACAGTCTCTCGGAATTTGCATAAGCACAGCCCTTCACCTGCAATTTTAACTTAGTTATAAAGTGATCAAAACTCTTGTTTATATCCTGCGTCCTCTCATTAAACTTGTATCCCGCATTACCCGTGGACATGACAAACGCCAGCAGCAGCCTGTCTATGAACTTAATTTAAACTTTAGGTTTACACTGTGCTTTCTTTCCGAAGTAGCAGCACTCATTAATATGGTTGTATATGTCACTTGCTCGCTTCTTATTGTTTCTCTGCCTTCTCAATTATATAATGCATGTTTTCTTCAGCGCTTTTTAGAGCTCTTACTTGTTTTCTACGTACTGCGTTGATAGTCTGTTCACATGATTACGTGGGAGGCGTGATGATGTCACACGAAAGTCCGCCCCCACGGCTTTCGAGCTCAACTCCATTACAGTATATGTAGAAAAATAGCTTCCAGTTATGACCATTACGCGTAGAATTTCGAAATGAAACCTGTCCAACTTTTGTAAGGAAGCTGTAAGGAATGAGCCTGCCAAATTTCAGCCTTCCACCCACACGGGAAGTTGGAGAATTAGTGATGAGTGAGTGAGTGAGACAGTGAGGGCTTTGCCTTTTATTAGTATAGATTTGTTGGGAAACTTCAATTTTCATTTAACAAATAAAGTGTTCTATACACATTCTTGAAATTTAAAATTTTAAAATATCCCCTTGATCACTTTTAGACAAGTGAAAATCCACTTATCTTGAAATTAATGAAAGAGGAACAGAATTATGCAATTGATGCTTTGTAAGCACAGAGTTAACAAACACACTATGCATTCAGTATGTATACTACACTAAAAACAACCTAAAGGCTACATTATCTATACATTGTAATAATTCAGTATTTCTTTGACACTGTATCAGTAAATTTGCGGACATGCAATCCATCATGGTGCTAAACCAACAATTTAACCTTGAAACTTTAATTAGTACTTCTGACAAAATGTTAAGTTTATTTGAAATTTGAACTACAATTAGTCACATACTCTCCACAACCAATCACACATCAGTCAGTGCCATTTTTACATAAACTGAATTGGAAACTGCTGTTTGTGAAAGACAAGGAGTTGTCATAAGTGTATTTCGGTTATATGTTTAAATACATAATATTGTAAAGTACTGTTAAAAAGCATGCATTTAATTTAGTCCACTAACGCATGTTGTAATTAAAAAATGTAAAAAGCTCCAACTTTCAAATCAGTTAATCGGTTAGTCCCAAAATGTACCTGAATGTTACGGCATACATAGATTTCTAAACTGTGAATAGCACCACACATGTATGACAGCCTTATTAGTAAATACACAGTACAGTACAGTAAATATAGTTAAAATACATGGAGTTAACATTCTAAACTCTCTTTTGTAAGTGAATGTATTTCATCATTTAATGTCTTTCCTTATTTGGATCAGCTTTTGCTACTACCTAACATGTACAAGTAAAGAATAATGTGATGATACAGCTGAACAGTGTTTGCATTTTTCCATCTACTAACAGTCTATAGGTTTCTAACTTCAATTGTGAAACCATTGTTGGTCCACTCATTGACAGCTATAGCACCGGAATCAGAGGAATTTCATATGTAGCTTTTCTTAAAACAAAGGACATAAAATGTAACTGATTATCATGTGTCAATAATACCACAAATTCTCTTAAATGAGGACTGCTCGAGCTACAGCGTAAATGAAAAAAAAAAGTATTCTTGGTTAATCCAGAGTAAAATGTAAAAGTTGTTTCAGAAAATTATTTACACAATAGTTTCTTCCAGACTCACAGATGAAAACAAATAAAGCACATTTTATGTCCACAACATAATCTAACCTTGCACAATAAGATCCCATCATTCCTTTTGTTATTATTTTTCAAAATTTTGCTGAATACCATAATAATCAATTAAATACATTAAGGATCCAGAACGTGCAATCACTTTCTGTTACTGGACTTCCAAACATGCAGTAGCTCTCTATAAAGAATAAATACAAAAGCAACAAGTACATTCCTTTAAATACTGCTAAAGACCATCCTTATAATGCTGACAGAGTCCATTTCTTAATGTGATTAGTTCCTCTTTACTAGTTTGTCCTGTTCTATATTCATATACTGTATATCTACGGAAAATAACACCTTCAAGGAATTAAAGGTAGCTTTAAGTGTGGTAGGAAAAAGTCTGCAGGAAAGGCATGATGTCACGAGTAAACATGGACCAGAATCCCAAAGGAATGTTTCTAGTAACTTGCTAAATCCACACTTCATTGATTTAGGTTGTTTGGGAATCAAATGTGGATCCTAGTCAATGCAAGCTAGATGTACTTAATAAAGTGACCTTTGAGTGTACAGCCTGCTTTTTTTATTGTGTTTTGTTTTACTATGTCATACACTAGCTGAAGTGTATTTATACCACTACATCCAAAGAATGCTTCCTAACCTAGAACTGCAAATTAAATTTCTTAAAGACATATACTGGAGGTACAAATCTTCTTTAAAACTTTACTGTAAATAAATAAAAATAGCAACATACTGACTTAGACAATTCCTATTTAGCAGTAAACTAAAAGGAATATAATTGTTTGTCTCTATTCCTAAGGTGCACACGCAAAACACTTTGCTCAGAAAATAACCCAATAGACGCTCTCTGGTGGTTTATGTATTAAAACAAAATGCATAAAAATAATAGTAAAATAAAAAAAAAAAAACAAATAAAACAAAAGTCACAGAACCGTTCCCTAGGGGCCAAGGCTAGCTGCACCAGTGCAAGTAGACACCACTGTATGTTATAGAATGTATGAGATCTTTCTTGTTTCCCCCTAGTATGCATGTTTGTTCACTAATATGAAACAAAAGAAGAAATTAGAAAGCTTTTTGGCACTATGAAAAACACTATGTACTTCAGCTGTGTTTTGTTTTCATAAAAAGTTGTGAACCATTAAGCACAGTTCTCTGAATTTGGCAGTTCTCCTAGACTGGATATGCAAGTAAATGCTCAACTCTTTAAGAAGGCCACACATTGGTACGGTATATAATTAAAATATCTTCCGTTCTGTATTTGAACCCTGCACTCAGCCTGCATGGGTTTTTCTTCAGTTGCCACAGTTTTCATCCCATTAGTCCAAAGAGGTCTACATTACGTCAAATGGCAATTCAAAACTGGATGTTTGTGAGTGTGAATGTTGGTTACATATGTTACTCTGATTTATGGCTCAGAACTGTCCTTTATTATTAAAACATTATCTGCTACTCAACAAACTCATGAATAACAATGAACAAAAAGAAATTCATTTAAAACACACATTTCAGAAAAAAGCCAAAACCTGAATATACGCAAATGAAACTGCAACATATACAAAACAACAGAAGGAAATCTCACGGAAACCTTAACAATTACAAAATTAACTGTTTACAATATGAGGCACTGCAGCAGGCTCTAAATGTGATCTAAAATAAAATCTGTACATATCATTTCTTCTAAATGTGACAGGCACCTCTAACTTCTCTTGAAATATCCAACTGACAGTTTAGATTAAAGGAAAGAGGAAGCAATGAGTCCTAATGCATTTTTTCAGGCAGACCCTGTCAATCATTTTGTATTTTTTCTTCTTTATTTTTACATTGTTTTGAAGCAAAACAGTGTTCCGGATCCTATTTAATAATGTAGTAACCTGAAATGTGCAGGAGGATGTTCTCAACAACAGAAGAAAAAAATGAAAATGATTTTTTATTGTAACCAATAGTGGTTTAAAAAAAACTGTAACACAGAAATCATTTCTCCTCCTAACAGCAAGAGATGATAAATAAAAGGCCAGTAAAACTTATTACAATACATTTTTCAGTTGGACACTAGATGACCAAATTGTAATGCTATTCTGTCGTCTAAAGATGACAGGATTCATTAATTGAAGCGCTCAGAATTGCTATGTACTGATAAAAGGCTATCACTCTTGGAAGTATAACTTCTTTCAAATAAGGTAGATGAACAGGAAATTGAATTCTGGAAGACATAAATTTTGACGGAAGTAAGAGATCACAGTAAGAGGCTAATTTAAGAAAGATGAAATTAATTTCAATGACATTCAGTCTATTTAGTAGAAGTCAGGACAAGACATACAGTAACTCTGGTTCCTTGAGATAAGAGGATAGTAATTTAAGGTTGGGCTCACTAACAGTCTATGAAGGCTTAATCCTATTGGTACAACTTCCTCATGACCTATCATAGGAGATTTACTATGAAGCTGACAGCTATTATTTAATAAATGGATTTTATACAGCTTTATATTTAGCATGATAATTTAATTGACTGCTGTATCTTAATAACACTGTAACATACATTGAAAAGCCTTATAAAAAGTTGCAAATCGAGTCAATTTATATAATAAAGCTACAAATAATCTTCATAAATATTAATTGCAAATATAGTCCTGTTAAGATATAAACTAATTCAATATTCATTAAATTTAATGTCTCAAATATAAACATGCATATACAAAAAAAGTGCTCAATAAAATGTTCAAGACTACATATTAATTATCTGTTTCTTCCATCCATCCATCCATCTTCTGCCTTGTTCATCCAGTTCTAGTCACAAGGCCCCTGCACATATCACAGAGTGTGCACAAATCCTGAACGAGTGGCCAGTCCACAGTAGAGTACACTCATTCACACATGACCTCACTCCCATACAGTACGTGTGGACAATTAGGGGTCGAGTCACCCAGTCACTTAAAATGCAGTCCTTCAAAAGCACGCTTACTCACATACCACTAACGTAAAGTTGAATTTTATCCGAGCACTCACAGCTAAAATTTAAAGAATTTGCACATTTAATGGAAGAATATTTATGGTGCAGTTCACACAACGATGCACAAAGTAAAAACTCATCTAAACTAAAGCAATTCAAATAGTCAGAGGGAACATAAAACAGATGCCAAAAAATCTGTTGTGGCTCCGCTTGAGTTGTTGGTTGTAGAGACAATAAATAATGAAATAGCAATTGTACTTGAATTTTCAAACACATTTGTAACATTGTAAATGGCATTGTTATGCAATAGCACTGCAAAGAAAAAAAGAAAGAGAAATCTAAAGACAACTATATCCATCTTACTGAGAATAAAGCTGGGTAAGTTGTCCTTTTTCTTGCTGCCGGTATTTCATTTGGTGTAGTTATTACCCACACATGTGGTATTTTACAAATTGCCTGTTCCATGCCTTGGATCCTCATTCACTTAGCAGTTAAGCACAGCAGCAGACTCTTGGCTTCTAGTGGTGTTAATTTTGGGATGACCTTTTGTACATTTTGGGATGACCTTTTGTATTGCTAGCTTCCACACTGACCATATCAAACCCTGCACTGTGCAGTTACAGCAAATAGTGCCCAGCTGTATGACTACACGTTAAAATAGCTTCATGGATGATCAAAGTTCGTGTTTTATAAATAAAGAGTGTAATGATATAATTCTTACAATTTGCCTTTGGTTCTAGTCAAGTCATGGTATGTCTTTGTCATCAATACCTTAACCCATTATATCTTTACTGAAAGTAAAACCACTGCATGGCTACTTCATTTACCTCTCGTTATACTTGCCTGTCCAAAATCTAAACATTAGGAGAAAAGAGGAAAAAAAAAAAATCCACCACACCAAACCAATGGTCAATGCCAATACATTAGAAATGATGCAAATTTGGTAGTGGATACTACCCCCAAAATGATACATTTTGTACATGTTATTTACCCTGGTGTTGTTTGTAATGGTGGCCATGAAAAAACATTTATCTCATATTTTCATGCATAATAAGAGAAAACAGTTTATGATATAATGGTATGTAATTTTGACTCGTTCTGTGCAACAGCAAATGATGTGAAAAATGTCCATGGAAAAAAGAAAAAAAAATTCATATTAACTTATGTCATATAATCCACATTTCTATTATCCATATACATGTTTAAAATGTTCAAAATGGATGTTTTTTTTTGCTGAAGAATTATTAATATTTACAGTATTTCCAGAAAACACACTTGTACAAGATAAACAGGAAGAATGTGTTTGTCACTCTGACTTTTAGGAAAAACATAGATAATGTAACCAAAAAAACAGACATATTTAATATGGTATAAAAGGAAAAATTTTAATTACATACAACAGCAGCAGAAGTCTGCCAAATAAACTAAAGTGTCAAAAAACTAAATCACATTCCTGATAAGCAGTAGATGACAAATTAAAGCTTAGGAGCAGAACATTAAACAGGACTCCACCTCACTCAAGTCAACAACTTGATTTTCTTGATTCTACTTTTCAAGTTTCTCACAATATAGTTTATGGTGCAGTCCTTCTTTAACATCCTCAATGACAGATTTTGGCGGTGTAGCAGCAAGGGCCTTGATATTTATTGGCCTCTTTTGCTATCAGCACGTTAAGCCGCGTGCACAATGCAAGATATGATGTCAAGGCACTTATCACAATCAGCATGCTAATTTGGTGAGGCACAGACTAATAATTACATTTTAAAAATATACAGAGTTGATCATTTATTGTTAACATGTATGAAACAACAAATGGAGGCTAAAAGAAATAAATGATTGTGATGAAAAAAATATAGATTCAAGAGACAAAAACATAGAAACATAGACAGGAACAGAAAAACATTGATCTACGTGGAAAAATAATAGGAGTGGCAATACTGCCCTAGTTTTGTTCATTTGAGTTGAATACATCAAAGAATGAGGGGAAGAGGTGGATTTTTGAAAAGATACAGACTATGCTTTTATTTCACATGTTTGTTAGATTTACGGAGGCTTTTAGTTTACTATGCAGTCAGTAGCGACAAGCGAAACAATGCTTCAGGGGGAAAAAACATTGCAAAATAAATGGCGCTGCTCTGCGTTTCCAGTAAACTCAATGCCATCGACAGAAAAAGAAAGCTCTTTTGTTCCTGTTTGGAAGCATTTGCTGTATATGCATTATATTTGTCATGCATCTGTCATTTAGTTTAAATAAAGATTCCATTTCCCGCCATTAGATATGATCTTGTAGTACAATCCGCACTTTGACAATTTTGATGACAATCTTTGAGAATACAATCCTAAAGATGCATTAGAGACAGAAAAGAAACTCAGAGCCCCATGACACTTGGAATGTGCATATTCTCAACCTCTTCTTCAAGAATTAAGAAACATAATTAGTAACGTGCACGATTGTTTTACTTTGTATGTTTTCATATGGGAAGCATGTCACATGTTTAAAAACCGCACTGAATTTCTCTGTAGTGACATGAACAAGGCACATAATCAGAAATGACTGGACAGGTGTGCTACAGATTACATGCATATGCAGCTGCAGAAAAGATCGCAGGTAAACATGAAAGTGTTATTGAGAGGCTTTAGGGAGCAATATTCCTAGTTTAAAACCATTTTAATGACTTTTGCGTTTCACATTTGCAAAATTGTCTGCAAAACAAATTTCAGCTCCAGTTTTGCAAAACTGTATGTAAATTGTGAGTTACCTGCTTCACTCCACACTGTCACTCAGTCTTTTACTGTAATTGAATCTATTAGAATTATAATAAATAGAACACCATAAATCAACGGAAAGTTAAAACTCAAAAAAGTTAATCATTTACAGTTTTTGTTCTCATTTTTAATCTACCTATATTTCTTCCATGGATTTATCTCAGATTCTAGTTAGGAATTCATAACATTGACTTAGATCACATAGGGCTGCACTCTCTGAAGAAGATGCTGGAGTCTGGAAATGGCCTCTATAACTTCATAATTACTACAGAGTTTCAACCACAGATATTGAAGGAAGATTAGAAAAGTCAGACAGGTTTCTAACTTGCAAATAGCACAAAATGTGTAACTAGAATAATGAATTTCTAATTTGGCATTGTTTTTGGTCAAAGTAGCTTGTAAACTACTATAAATTACTTAATGATTGTGATGGTGGGAGGTAGGGGATTACCTTCAATTATCTTAGTTAAATTGAAATACTGATCATGTGTGCAAAAAACTGCAAACTTTTAATATTATGTATACAAAAATTTAAACGTATAATTATTTTTGATGGACTAATATTTATTGAGTCCTTATTAATTAATTATTGTTATTTGGGTGTGCATATATGTCAGCATATTAAGGTTAAATTACAACATAAGTAATAAAATTACTGAAGATGCTGCCCTGAGAACATGAGTCAAACAAAAGCAATATTTTATGAAAAAATTAATCACAATTTCATTTCTGCCTCCATCTAAGCCATATTTAATATCCATGGAAAGAATATTTTGAGACTATTATTCTTTCTATAGATTTTAAATATGTCAGTTAATCACATGGGATACAATCTTTCTGTGTCATCATTGTGCCATTAGATCTTAAGCATGAAGAAGGTCAATAGAGCCATTATGAACATGCATGTTGTGCAATCTGACAAATGTATCAATAAACCACTCAGCATATAGCCTAATTATCAGCTCCTGTGAGCCATATCAGGGAAGAAATGTGATTAATAAATATACCACCATCCGTTGCAATACCGATAGCCATAAAAACGTCAAGGAGTGTTACTAGTAAGAGATGAAAATATTTTAGCAAGTGAAATAAAAATCTGTGCAAGGTCTTAAGACATTTCAAACGTTCTTGATAAAAATATTATAAATCTTGCCAAACAATGAGTTAAATAAAATTCACCACCAATTTTCCCTGATGATATGAAAGTTAAATTAGCTGAGCTAATTAATTCATTGGTGGTAAGCCTTGCAGGGGACTTAACTTTAACATGGGCCAGGGTTAGAGTTAGGGTTGGCATTAGCGTGCAGCAGATTTTATGAAACGTTAGTGATACGTGGACTTAATAAAATAATACAGTAAATTACCAAACATTAAGCAATAAAACTTTTCAATGAAGAATCATCAGGAAAAAGTATCAATGAATAACTATTATATTTGAATCTGAAAATGTTCTTAACATTCAGTACAAACAGTAAGTGGAAATTGCAGCCTTGGTTTAGTTGAAATTCACCTTGAAAAATGAAAAAAAAAGTTTCCAAACCAGGAGAAAAGTGGTCTAAATGTATTTTGGGAAAAAAAATGTTCCTTAATCTTCTGGCAGAACACCAAAAAATATGTCAAATGTCAATGCTTCATAAAGCAAAGGCAGCAACACAACTAGTCTGGTGAAGTTCAGCTTGAAACACCAATAGACAGCAAAAGGCACTTTAGGCAATAAGGTAGAAAATACATGAAATTGTTTTAGTGTATGACTGCACTGACAGGTTCATCTAACCTAATTTATATTTCTGACATACTAACAATGTTTGACCCTTTTTTTGCTGCTGTGCAAATAGCTGTCAGAAGTGTGACCATTCTGATGATGAGAACCTCACAAGAAGGGGTTATGGCCAATAGCGGGAAGTACAACATTTCTGTCTGTTGCTTTCCTGGGAATGAATACAGGTATAGAGAGGGGAGATTGTGTTTCTCAAATATACTGGAATTCTATGAAAATGCTGCTAAAACATATGATCTGAGAGATACATATGATATTATTTATTTTGATTTTCAGTAAACCTTTGTTAAGGTTCCTCCGAAAATGCTTGTGATCAAGTTAAAAACAACAGGTTCTTGAGGGACAGTGTGTGGATGGATGTACAATTGGCTTAAACACAGCATGCAAAGAATTATGGTCCTAGGAACTTTTTTAAGAACTGATGTTAGATGTGTTGTTTCTGAGGGGTCTGGTTAAATCAGCAAATGATACCAAACTAAGTGGAAGGGCAGCTAATCTAGAATCTTACAAATCATTACAGATGGACCTGGAAAGAATTCCGACTTTGTGGCAAATGAAATTTAAAATAAGTCAATGTAAAGTATTAAATGTAAAAATATTAGGTCTGAAAAGGATCTAAGACTTTTAGTGGACTCATAAGTATCTACAGTACATTCAGCAAACACATAGAGACAATTGTGAGGGCTAAATAGATGTTACGCTATATACAGTAGTACAATGTGTAAAGTACAAGTCAATGGAGGATATGCTTAAGTTACATAATGCATTAGTGAATTAGTGTGATCCTTGGAACATCCATTAAGTAAGTCACCAATTTACTGACCAGTTTGTCTTTTGACCAAAAGGGGAACCAGACTATTTTCTCATGCAGAGAAACCAAAAAACAACATGCACTTCCATTAAGTGTTGCATACACCCTTGCAAATTCAGTATTAATAAATAGTGCTGTCACACCAAGGACTCCAACTGTTGATCTTTTTTGTGTTTTTCTACTCATAACAACAAACATTCATCACTCAGATGAAATGTAAAACCAAGGTTCTGACCCTCTGTGGTCATTAAAGATTCCTGGGGATCTTTCAAAAAACAGTAGGCTCTGATTCACTGGCTAAACTATCAACTACGGCTTGGTCATTCAGGCTTACTAATCATCTCCTGTCTCTGATTGGCTAACTACCTCTGTCACACGTTCATCACCAAATAGTTAATATGTGGTGAGTGTACTGGTACAATAATGGCTGCTGATGCATCATCCAGGTGGTTGCTGGAAACTGGTGCTGGTTAAAGTGGTTCTCCTCTGCCTATATAACTTGCTTTGAGTACTTAAAAAAGCACTACATAAATGTAATTAATTATTATTATACAGACATGGAATCCAAGACTTCAATAAGATCTGTAATCCATATTTAAAAGTAGTCCTGGTTTCAAATATGATTTAAATATGCAGAAACTGACTTGTGTGGAAATATGCATTTCAGATCTTTGAAAGAGAAATTATTTTGATTTCATTCTGTACTCTACCTGTCTGACTAACACGTAGCAATGTTAAATTTCCAACATAGGGATTGTGAGCTCAATCTTTGATAATCGTTTTTTTTAAACAAATTGGTTCTCGACCTGTGATTAAAAGTACTGACAACTCACATAACAGATACAATTTAACAAGAAACTCTCAATATACAAGTAAAATATTGTCAGAATATTAACAACATTAATTCAGACTACATTAAACTAGAGCGTGGTACCAGACAAGGATGCCCCTTGTCACCACTGCTTTTTGCAATCGCCATTGAACCACTCGCAATTCATTGTCGAAATGCTATTGAGATAAAGGGGATTATCAGAGAAGGACTGGAACAGAAAATTTCTCTATATGAAGATGATATGGTACTGTATAAATCAGATCCACAAAATATTGGACATGGACATGGACACAAATAGATGAACATATACAGGCTTGGTCTGCAATAGAAATAAAATCCTGCAGTACTTCTTTATATTCCCTGCTTTGTGTCCCAATAAATACAAGTTATCACCAATATACTAACCACCCAATTGTGCTTCACTCACTCAGAATATGGACAAAGATAGAGAAGCTTTTATCTGTGGCACCTCTGTACAAGAACCACCTTTTTCCACCCTCTCAAACATATGCAGTTTTTAATGCCTCGAAAACATTCAGGATTAAATCACTTAGATATCTGTACATAGACAGATTCTTTCCATCCTACGAACAATTACACTCCAAATTTAACTTTCCAGCAACACATTTCTTTCACTACATTCAAAATCGAAAATTTTTTAAACAGAACCTGTCCAATTTTCCTCACCTCCCACCTCCCTCTAAAAATATTGCTCAGTTTCAAGGACTTCAAGCATTTCCATAACATATAAAACTATTTTACAGTCCCTCACTTTCAAAAATCCAAGAGAACAGTGGGAAAAGGATCTCTCACTCAACATTTCAGGAAAGGAGGGGAAAGTAGCAATGCACAGAATACACTTGAACTCCATACGCACAAAGCATAGAATTATTCAACTCAAAATTATATATTGAGCACATCTGTCTCGTTTAAAATTGTCCAAAATGTTTCCAGGGCAAGATCCAACCTGCGAACGCTGCAATCAAGTTCCAGCCTCACTGGGTCACATGTTTTGAGAGTGTACCAGATTAACATCATTTTGGACCAAAATGCCTTTCAGAAAGCCTTGGTGTCACAATCCTGTGTTTGGTGTTCTTCCAGATGGGTTTAAAGTGGAGAAGGACAAACAAACTGTAATTGTCTTTACTACACTATTGGCTCATAGACTTATCTTGCTCAACTGGAAGAATCCTAACTCACCTCTGTTAAGTCAGTGGGTAACTGATGTCATATACTATATGAAACTGGAAAAAATCTAATTCGATCTGTACAAAAGTTTTTCAAAACCTGGCAGGATCTAATCAATAACATTTTAGAATAAGCATTTAAATTGAGGAAGCAGGTTCTCTCCATTTATCTTCATTCATTTATTAATTTATCTATTCACTTATTTTTACTTGCATAAAGTTGTACACTCCTGACCTAGCTCTCTTTCTCAGGGGTGGGGGTTGATTTGTTTCTAACCTTTTACTTTGTAAAACTTGAGTTATTTGATTTAAAAAAAAAAACAACAGAATAAAAAAAATATATACATTGTCAGAATACAAACATGTGTAAACATAAAAGAATATTGTGTATGATATATGCCGTACAGAAAAGTGTACAGAAAGTGACAAAATCAATTGCTTTTTGTGGCTTGAAGGAATCGACAGAAATATGAAAGAGAAAAAGGCTAAAACAGCAACATCCACAGCCCATAGACAGAAATTTGTTTTATTAAAGTTATTTTTTAACACTTTTTTATATATTATATAAGACATGACTTTAGATAACCAGTAAAGTAGGAAAAAACACAGTTTGACACCACTACTACTTAGCACTGTAAGAAAACTGAGAATTCAAATGGGAAGTTCTTCAGCAACTTGTTCACAGTTTTGAATCAAATATTTTTTGAGTATTTTGTAAACTCTGAAAGGTCAAAAAATCCATAAAATAACTGCAGAAAAAGTATAAAACATTTTCTGCAAGAGTTTTTTGAAATAATGAATTTTACAAAATGAATGAATGAATCCTCTATATATTCTACAGAGGATTTTTAACTTTCATGTTTTTGTGTAATCTAAGATAGTCTTCATATGTTTCTGAACAAGTACAGTAATGCACATTTCCACTAACAGAGGGCTGTGTTGTGATATGGTTAGTAATGTAATGTAGTAGTAATCTGGCAATTCATCCAAAGCTTTGAAATTGATTATCTCCCTGCAACCCTGAAATTGGATAAAGTGGGTACAATAAATGGATGTATGTAATAGTCTGCTATAAGTGAGTGTGATGTAATGTAGAACTAGTTTAGTCACTGATGTGTGGCAGCGTGTGTGTATGTGTATTGTCAGACAATTAAACAGAGTGGTATGCTTTATATTAACAAAAAATCAAAAGCCTGGTATCAGGACGCATTTACTTTAGCCCTTTTCTGTGTGCCATTCATGGTTTACCCATTACGTAGTACAGAGAAACCTTTTTTTTTTATATAAATTATGCTCTTTTTCATGACTGGTTAGAAACCAAATGAAGTCTAGATTTTTAAATCATTAACTGAAAAGAAGTCAAAAGTCTAATATTGAAAAATGACACTAATTAGTCTCTTATTAACCACTTAAAAAGTCATCAAAAGTACTAAAAAGGCTAAAGTGGAACAGCATCTATTCATAAATGATATCATAGACAAGAAGAAGAGCAGATGTGCTGTACAAAGGGTGAATCCCATTGAATTAATTCACTGAGGTTTTGTCAAAGATGTGCAGACTTGGTGAGCCAGATGTCCGATTCTAGCTGTAAATCTTCTTTATGTTCTTATGTAACAGTGACATCATGAGACATCTGGAAATGGGCAAATTCTTTAAAGGCATATTTATCAAAATACAAAAGAAAGCTTAGTAAAATAACTTCATAGACAAGCTTGGATACTGATGCTATACAGATCCTACAGTTTTGTGCAATTGAAACAAATAAATTCTCAGAATGTCAACTGTCTACTTTCCATTACTTTCTTCTGTTTAAATCAAAACAAAGCTTTTAAATATTTTTCCTTTCATTTATCACCATGTGTCACAACATAATGACCATAATTTTCTGATGGCTTGTACAGAGGAGTGACCAGCCCACATCCTCAACTGGCAAAACTTTGCTTAAACCACATACCAAAAACGTCCTCCTGACCACTGGCTCTGCTTGTTGTATCATCTCTCTGACAGACAAGATTCTGTTTCGAATAATGTTCTGATTTAAGTCTTAAGAGGGGCAAGTGGAAGGCTGAGATCTTTAGTCTTCACCTAGGGACTACTTCTGGAGAAATCGGGAAAATTACTTCCATGATCAGGAACACTTTTTGAAACTCTAAAGCATATTTGATCTGGTGACTACAGATGCTACTGTATATCTGAGCACCTTCACTCATTTAAAGGGAAAGGCGTTCAAGATAGTCAGATTGCCTTCCTTCCATTAAAGGCGGCACTAAAGTGTTCCACACGGAAACCCCTTAATGTCAATTATTAGCCTAGTAGAGCTCTTTTGGCCTTTTCTGCTGGTTCCCTCTTCACCTGCCTGTCACTGTAGTTCCCCAGAATAACAGATTCTGGGATCTCCTCAGAAATTGAACCACTGCCACCTACTGGATCCTATTTACCCATGCAGGAATTTTCAGGAGTGCTTCACTCATCAGGTTGATTTCACACTAGTTACCTAAAAAAATCATCTGCTTTTTCAAGCTTAGAGAGAGAGAGACACAGACAGACAGACAGACAGACAGACAGACAGACAGACAGACAGACAGACAGATAGATAGATAGATAGATAGATAGATAGATAGATAGATAGATAGATAGATAGATAGATAGATAGATAGATATTATCAAACTATTTAGTCCATATAAGAGAAAAAGCATGAAAACAGTTTTGACAAAAACAGGCCATTGAGTCCAACAATGCATGCCAGTCATATACAAGTTACTTCAAAATAACATTACGTTAACATTGAGCTGCTTCACCATCAGTCAGCGAGCCAGGTGTTGGGAGGTGGAGGACAAAGATTGCAAGTAGTGGAGGCGACAGAGGAAGAAGAAATGATTTGTGTTGTTTGGTGCTTTGTACTGTGGTGTGTACTGGGGAGCAAAAGAAAAATTCTTGCCCGCTTAAATAAAGGTGTGCTATCTAGACATCCTTGTGTCTCAGCCTGTCTGTGTCGGGGTTTGGGCAGCAGTATGCATCCTGGTGGTGCACAATCTTGGGTGGCCAGGCTTGGTCGAAAAAAACATTTGTTATACTGATTTTTTATTCTTCATTAAATAAAAGTTAAACATTAATTTGTATGAAGGTTTATCTGGGCCAAAAAAATTTATTTGTTATTCTTAAAATTGCTCTACTTTTGTATTTGCTGTTTGAGCACCATGAAAACAGCACAGCACCTATTTCTATACAAGTTTGCAGGTCATTTCCGGTATAATCTAACCTTGAATATAAGCAAATAAAATGTCAGATTTTTCATGCAGAAATATCTAAAGATCTTTGTGCTTGCCACTCGTCAACACTTTAACGGTTGATAACATCCAAAAACCTGTTCCCTCTTTTCTGAATTCTGAATGCAAAAATGGTCATATTCAATTTTGTCCAAGGGACAAGGAGGGTGTGTATGCCTCTCAACCATCATTTGTCTCTCAGCAAATTTTGTTTTACGTCATGACTGTGGTGCATTCTATATTCTGTATCACATTTAAATATTATTACTGAATTACTTAGATAATTATTATTCCCATTCCATAAACCATTCTTTCCTGCAAAATGACTTCTATTTCACTAAATCTTGCCCTTAAATTCCATGGTAAAATTTCACAAGGGCTTAATAAGCTCAGAAGCACTAGATGATAAATAATACCAAAAAATACATGTCTTTCTGCTGGGATGAGGAGGTCATAAGTGTCAAATCTGCTTTTTATTTATTTTACGCGTGTAATGCACATTTAATCACTCTGCTGGGCGAAGCCGAGCAGAACAGCTAGTACTATATAAAATTTAACAGCCATTCCCTGTAATGCAAAAGCAGATACTTAGCCATTAAAAGTAATGACAAATATATCTGATGTAAAAAGAGTATATCTATGGATCTTAAATAAGCTTAGACTATCCCACACAATATGAAAGAGGTGGTTTGCACTTTAAACATCTGCTTCCATTTGTTACACTAGGTTTTAGGTGACTCAAAGGCCACAGGGGTCACTCAACACTGACAATGTCAATTTTCTCACCATCTGACTTATTTGCTAGGCATGTTTTACATTTATTGCTAACTATAGGAGGAATGTGATGAAGGTATATCCAAGATTTCTTAGAAAGAAAAGAATTTCTCTTACACATACTTGTTTAGAAAATGAAAGTATTAATTTTCAATAAGGCATGACTTATAAGGAAACAATGAGTAAAGAAAGATAGAACAGAAAACGTTAAAAGTATGAACTGGAATAAATAAGGTTGATACTTAAGGTAATGTTTCTCACAATTTTAGCAGACACTGTCATTATACAGAGATACATAGTGTAACAAGAATTGACAAAAGACATCAAAAAAGGTTTGGGGCAGCCACCCATATTATATGAGCTGGCCGCAAAATGAGTATGTTTTTGTTTAGCTGTGTTCAAGTTTAAAACAGAACTGATTCAAATAAGTAAAGATGGCGGCTTTTAAAGGCCGAGAGTAGACATGACGTCATCATGAGCGCCGGAATCGGAAGCGACGTCATCGTGGGCACCGGAACCAGAAGTGAAGTCTTCATTGGCACCGGAACCCTGTGGATTTCCTCTGAATGGTCTGCAGACGATCGAGAGAGAGAATTAGTGCACCTCGCCACCCCCTGGACTGGCGTGGAATTGTTGTTATTCAGGCCCTTTAGCTGCCTCCCATTTGCATGTGTGTGTTTAATTTGTACATTAAATCAGGTATGCAATTATGACCGAAAGTCAGGACTTGATAAACTTTAGATCTCTATCAAAGTTGGTTTTACATATGTTAGGCGAATTTATGAATGTGCTGGGCTAGATTATATTTTCTCATTAAAAATTCACATTTTCTATGAGAATTTCACATGAAAAATGATCAAACTTCCTTTGTTCTTACTGACAGAACTTTCTCTTATTTATTTATTTTTTTTTGTTTTATTTTCCCTTAGGGACAAATAAAATATATATAAGTATAGAGGGTATTTTTAAGTTACCCATTGGAACGCAATATCTGTGAGCCAATACTTATTAGCTCAGATGTTTTGTACCTTGTATAATATAATAGTTGGATATAACGCTGCCTCACAGATCTGTCCAATGTCCTGGAATTGAATCTATGTCACTGTCCAAGTTCTCCCCATGTGTGCATCGGTTTTCCTCCAAGTGCTCCAGATTTCTTTGCAAATCCCCAAAGGTTTACATGTCATGAAAAGTAGCGTTTCAAAAATTGACCGTATGCCTAGAAACCCTGAATATGCTTATGTGGGTCTGAAAATGCTATTAGAACAATGTATGTTGTTTAATTGTATGACAGTATAATGATATTGATTTACTACAACTGGGATTTTGAGAAAAGAAACATTTAATTTTAAGAAATAAGAAGCAAAATTAAAGCATTATGTGCAAGATATCATTCAATCCTGTATGGGAGCAAGATATTAAATCAGGGCTGATACACACACACACACACACAAAACTTGTGCTTCAGTGGTGCTGATAGATGCCATTTCATATTAAATAACATATTTTTGCTCATAAAAATAAATTTTACAAAATCAACAAAAACATCAAAGGTACATGATTTAATTTACTATTCTACATTTTATTAGCCAAACCTATCAAAATAACCAAGAGTATTCAATACCGCTTTTGTCCCTGGCATGTCACTGACTGAGAAAACAAAGTGCTCCCATCATATATAGAGTCAATGCAATATACAGAAGGCACTTCATGAGTGGTTCAAGTGGGGAACGCTACAGATTTGAGTGACATTTAGCATAGCATTACTGGAGGCATGACTGGAGGTATGACAAAAATTAGCATGAGAGTATCAGAGGCAGGATTCTAGGTAGGATTCCCATGCATAAAAGCATCATAAATGTTTTAAGAATGGTACTGTGGTTGAAAATGCACCATTACTGAGAGTGGCTCACAGTAGATGAACCATCCAGGGCAAGGAAATAGTTTGGCTGCGGTTATTCATTTATCTGAGCAACAATGAAGCCTATTAGAATGGTCATCTTGCCTCACCTGGTCATGAGGTAGTATGGCAGTTAACAATTTAAACAGGTTTTTCTTCTACTGATAGGAGTGCAAGTATACTTGCAGTTGTGGTGGTTGACGGTCGTAAATGCTTAACATTATGTAAGTGTGAAAACATTGTTTGGGCAAATGAACAACAGTCGTGTTGTGATGCTGGGTTTAAAGGTCAGAAAGATTAGAATCATGACACCCAAAGAGATGTAATTGGCTTCATTGGTTTAATTACTAATTAGCAAAACAAATCAACTGAATATTAAATAAAGAAAATGCTGAGCAAAATGGGGCTATAATACCAAAGAACAATTATGCAATTAAGCAAGTAATTCTACAGGTCAAAATACCAAAAATACAGGCCATGAAATACAAAAGAACAAAATACAAACAAGCCAAACAATACTTAAATGTAAAGAAATACAAAAGGCAAAATTTCAAGAAGTAACAAAACTTAACAAACTTTTAAATAAATAAAACAAAATTTTGACAGGAAAGGAAAAGCATGCCTGTGGTATGCGCAGCCTTTAAATAAAGAGTCGGATTCCAGACCTGTTAACTGTGTAGCTGCAGAACCAGGAGGCCCTGCCCCACTAGGCTTAACATAAGAAGGAAGTAGAAAATAATGAAAGTAAAACAAAGAAAAGAAAGACAACAAAATCTTTACAAAATAATAACAGAGAAGAAAAATCTGCATGAAACACAATTATATATTAAAGAAGAAAATTTAACAAAAATATTCTCATTAACAAAAACAACAAAATAAATAAGAGACTAAGACCACAGACAGAGCCTCAGCAAAACCTTAATGAGTTTCTGGTGACCCACAAATTTGGGAAGCCCAAATATGATAAATACCCCAGGGGTCCATGGATCCATCCCAGTAGGCATCAGCAATGTAATGAAGGGAGGCATGGCTTTCTGACATATCTGTCTCAATACTGGTGAAGCAATTATTTGCACTATATACTGTAAATCTAAATAATTATTATTTATTATTGTTTAAATGCCAAAGTATACTTGAACATCACACATCCATTCAGTGAAGTGGTAAGCCCATCTTTGAAAGGAGGTTTTAGACAGCCCCATGCCACATAGCTAGGAATGTTATAGATTGGTTCCAGAAACAGAGAGCATACAGTGCTTATAAAAAGTATTCACAGTTTTAAAATTTTTCACATTTTGTTGTTACAGTATATAACATTGACTCATAGTGGATTTAATTTAGCATTGATCAACTGAACAAGACTCTTTAATGTCAAAGTGAAATAGTGAAATAGGGGTCTAAATTTAAACCAAATTCAAAACACAAAATAATTGATTGTATAAGTATTGATCCCCTTAAAGTCTGTATTTAGTAGATGAACCTTTGGCAGCAATTCCAGCTTTGAGCTCGTGTTCACAGGTCTTTATCAGCTGTGGCACATCTGGAAACTGCAATTTTTCCCCATTCTTCAAGTTGCATGGGGATTGTGACTGAACCTTCTTTCAAGTGGAGCCACAAATTCTCAATTAGAATGAGATCTGAACTCTGTCTCAGCCACTCCAGGGCATTACCATTGTTGTTTTTAGGCCATTCATGTGCATCTTTTGCTTTATGCTTGGGGACGGCATCTTGCTGGACAAATCTTTTTCTTCCAAGCCTCAGTAGACTTCTAGTAGACTTTCTAGTAGACTGCATCAGGCTTTCCTTAAGCATTTCCCTGCACTTTGCTTAACTCATTTTACCCTCACAAGCCTTCCAGGGCCTGCTGCAGAGAATCAGCCCCAAAGCATGATACTGCCACCACCATGCTTCATGCTGGGGATGGTAAGTTTTGTTAATGTGCAGTCTTTGGCTTATGCAAAGATGCCATTTAGTCTGATGGACAAAAAGCTCAATTTTGGCCTTGCCAGACCATAAAACCTTTTTCAGCAGAGTCTCTGTTGTGTGGGACATCAGATACTTTTTTAACAGTGTCTTTCTCTTTGCCGCTCTCTCATAAAACTGTGCTTGGAAAACACCTGGGCAACATTTGTTGTATGCACAGTCTCTCCAATCTCAACTACTGTAGATTGTAACTCCTTCATAGTCTTCATAAGTCTCTTGGTGGCCTCCTCTCACTAGTCATCTTCTTGCACAATCATTCAGTTTATGTGCATGGCCTGCACTAAGCAGATTTCCAGCTGTGTCATACTTTTTCCATTTTTTAATGTTTGATTTTACTGGACTCCAAGGGATATTCAGAGACTTGGATATTTTCTTGTCTCGATCTCCTGACTTGTACTTTTCTTTCATCTTTTCACTGAATTGCTTGTAGTGTTCTTTTATCTGCATTGTGTAGGTTAGTTCTTGAAACAAACTTACCACAAGCTGGACCTTTTAGAAAAGGTGCATTTAGACTACAATCGATTGAAATCCCTTAGCTAACAGACATGCAATCTACATTGAACTGTGACTTTCAAAACCGATTGGCTTCACCAGAGATGATTTAAGTGTGTCCTATAAAGAGGGTGAATGCTTATGCAATCAATTATTTTATGTTTTACAAGGGGGCTTTGCTTGCTCATATCCCGTCTGTGCTACGTGCCAACCACTTTGCGTCTCTGCCACTCGTGTTTTGAACACACCCCAAAGAGACGCGATCGCTCCTCTGACACATACCATTTTTTTTTTACCTCCTCTTTGCTCGATCAGCTGCTGAATTGCTGCTGCTGGCATGCCGCATGATCTGCATTTTGAGCGGCCCACTTCTGTCATATCACCTATGTCCATATATTCAATCTCTTTTCGCATTTACCTTTTCATCAATATCGCATTGAATTTTAATTCCGTGTTTGGAATTACATCATGACAACGCAACGTATAACTGCCCGTGAGTGAATATCATTTCTTTCTCTCTACAAGAAATGTGTCTGACATAACCACACAGGACATTTCCAAATCTCTTTGTATAAGCTCTTGTCTCGCGGGGGTTTGATCACTTGGCACAAAGACTCGTCTCGTGGGACATGAAAATGTCTCTGAGACAATCATGTCTCATCTACTTCCAAAATTTTCTTTTTATAATAGAGATATATATATATTTTTAATTTAGATCACTGTTTTCATTTTGACATTAAAGAGTCTTTAACCATTGATCAGAAGATATCAGAAAAATTTAATCGACTGAGGTTCAAAGTTGTACAACAATAAAATGTGAAAACTTCCAAGGGAAGGAATACTTTTTATAGGCACATTATTTCAAAGAATAAGTTTGGTATTTTTCATGTCAAAGTTATTTCTTCACAATCATGGTATATATTAATTTGCCACATCAAATAGTGTTCTAAAGTGAAGCATTTTTCAAAGATTTTAAAAATACCTTGTCAATTTTTGCAGCTTACAATATAGTTAATGGGGACACGCATCCACTGCTGGATGAAAAAGCTTTTGATTTAAGAAAATGTGCCTTCCGCGTTTATGAGAAATAAAAATCAACAAGAATTGGAAAAATCTAACTTCAGGTGAAAAACAATACATACAGATTTTACTTTTAATTTATCCAACATAAAAAAGGGCAACAAGTTGATGTCATGTGTGAAAAATGATGTACACCCTTAGTGCTTCCTCCACATTAAATAAGCAGGTAATTAGAGGCTGATGCTGCTGGTCAAGTGAGACCACCATTGTAGATGGGAGGTGTAGTGAGTGTATAATAAATAGTCAATAAGTACCTGCAACTAATGCAATAAATGGTGTGAAAGATAAAAAATACTCTATCTTTGCAATTATACACAATTATAAAAGAAGTGAGTGTGTACCAGGAATATTAGAAGCTATATGCATTGAAAGAAAAGGCTCTTTACAAGTTTAAGGACAGACATTTTTCTCATATGACCCAGAATTTCCAAGACGTTTCTGTTTACAGAAGAAATTAGAGACAATAATGGTGATTAAGAGAAACTGCATCACTGATTAGGGGCATTTTTGTGACTAATACTTGAATAAAATGATAGAAAGTATAGGAACCATAACAAGTGCTTTGCTGCATGTCTGTTTATGTCAAAATTCAGTACAGCTTTTGAATATTTTTTTTTCCAAAGATCCAAAAGTTTTGCAATAGATAAGAAATTTGCCTATGTTATTAAGTTGCCTTCAGATTCTTATGATAGTGTGGTCCTTGTCTCTACAGCTGTAAACCAGCATTAAAAGTTAAGACATGCACTAATTTTCTGTAATGTTTGAGTGTTTTTGTCCTTCACCACCTGTTTCAAGGTGTGTGAGTTTGGGGGCTTGGAAACTGTATAACTATAAAAGAACCGACCTCCATTTTTCAGGGACTGTGCATATCCCCTGCAAAATACAGTAACATTCATGTTTATAGCAAGACACACACATCTGCAGTGATTTCAGAGAATGATTTCTTTTCTAAATAGTCTCAACAGTTTTCTGTAATGATTTCAGTGCTTTAGAGCCCATATGCTATTCTATGGATTTTAGTTGTTTAGATATTTGTTCATTTTTTGGTTGTTTTATTTTTGTCAACATATTTTATTGTTATGTTACTAATGTTTCCGTGCAGCATTTTTTTTTTGTTGAGTCACAATCATCATGATTTTGTGTTTGTATCTTATGGATGTGGCCATTTGTTGTTAGCAATGGTGTGGTGGTCATGTTTGCAGGGACAATGACGCATGACGTTACGCTCTGAAGGCTATTTAAGATGGCAGTGCACCCCTCATCCAAGTTGATGTATTACCAACAGTCCTTAGCATTGCATTAGCTAGTCATTCAACTTGTCTAGTGAAGTTGAAAAAGTACCTGTTTTGTTTGTTTGGTTTTTTTTTTGACTTACAACTTTTGAAGTTCGTTCAGTTAAGTTAGATCTCTTGCTTTTGGCAAAGTCTAATTTTTTGATTCAAATATTTTTGCCTTATTTTCTTGCTTTATCTTTCCTCAGTCCTGTGTTTTCTTCAACAAGGGGTTACAAAAGAATGCCTCAACATTTTGAGGTTCATTTGTCTACACAAAGGAGGATCATTTAGAAATAAAGAACAGTGCTCAGTCTTTCCAGGACTGGATGTTTCAGAAAATTCAACTAAAGTTATGATATGATCCCCTGAGGTGAAACAAATGAATAGCAATCTACAGGCATCTCTCTGCATGGTAAATGGTACAGTTCATGGCTCTAACATAGAGAAAGGCTGAACAAGTATGGCTTTAATAGAAAGTTAGCCAGGGAAAAGCTTTTCTTTTGAGGAGAACATTTTAGCACGGCGTGGGTTTAATAAGAATAAGACTTTGGTAAAAGGCTGATTGGTCGTTGTATTTAATAGCAAGTCTGACTGAGGTTAGAGTCTGTAATTGTAGGACAATATACTGTAATTGTTAGTTTGGTATGAATTACCACAGAATTAAAAGAGAGTTACATACTGTACTTTTTCACATGACTGTAATGGCACTACTGTGGTTAAAATCCAAAAATATTAAGACTTTATACATTATTGTGCATAATATATAACCATTCACTTCCTTAAAGACTATATTTCCTGGTCCTGGCAAGTTTAGCTTCATTCCCTATAATCTTTAAATTATGAGATTAATATTTCCTATTTATTACTATTGCAAAGGTTCAGAAATATGCTGATTAAATATATTTCCTATTTATTTATTCGGTTATTTCTATGTGTTGTACAAAACAAAAAAATGAGTATTTATTCCTGTCTTTATAGGAGAACACAGATCTCCGATATGCTGTCTTCTTAAGGGCAGTGACATGATTGGTTAGGGGGTACTAGTGGGTAAAACAGTGGAAAGAAAGGAGAAAAGGGCAAATGATTATACAACGTATATGCTGAAGGCGATTTCCAAATCTTTTTAGTGTACCTGCTAGCAATCACAATAGGAAAGGAAAAATACAGGAATCAGTCTAACAGAAACAGTAATACTTTTATAAATATATTTGCTAGGTCAAGTCTAACAAACCAGCTGTCTCTCAGACTGGCATCAATTACTGTACACATACTGCCCTCAAACACTTTTTTCAGATAAACAGCTTGACAGCCACAAAGTGACAGATATCAATACTAATCTGCCAAGCCTGCCTGTAAGTATACCCTCAAACAAGCCAACCTGCACCTGCCTGACCGCAGGATGCACGGCTGGTCCCATCCCCACAGAAACCACTAACAACACTTATTAGTTGCTTCCTAGCCTGATAAGTGGTCTGTGCTATTTTCTGGTTCCCATTATTATATTCATTTCATTGTGGCTCCTGAAGCCTGATACCTCAGTACCTGAGGGTCCTGTGTCTGCCATCAAACGATGATTCAACATGACACTGTGACAGAAAACAGGGTGAAGGGAAGGAAATAAAAGAACAAGGGATCAAAACAGCCACTCTTGGCTCGCCGCACAGGGTGTGCCTATCAACACCAATAACTGTTAGCTAGGAGCCTTGTGTCACAATGATAGAGGAGCTGGATCACTCACATGAGTGCTTCATTTGACTGGAAGATATCAATCTTCTTGCTTAATCCAAAAGGACATGTTAAAATATACTTAACCATCATCTCCTGTTTTTTAGTCCTCTTCAACTTTAATTTTGCACTGATAGTCATTCCTTCTTCCAAATGGCTTGTCGCAGAGATATTTAGCTTGAGGGCCTCCCTGACTAATCATCTGATCGCATAGCTGACAGTTAATAACCCTCTCTTCATACCAAGATTTCACTGCCCGATGCTCACAGGATTCACAATGAAGAGTGAGACATGAAAAATTGCAGTCTTAAACCACTTCTTTGTGGAAGGCTGAAGTTAATGATAAAGAATATTTCTGTTGCAAACATCTTTAATACTAGCTGAGAATGCATGATTCTAGTGTGGAGCTGTAAGAATAAAATTAGGCTGATAGGAAATAAGTCACTTCAGCAGGTAACTAAAATGAGATGAAGGAGACTGATATGTCATTTTATTAGAATAAATTACACCATTCAATTAAGATTTTACCTTGTTAAGACCCTGCTTTAAATGATATTTTCTGTACATGACATGAATATGCCCTTTATTTATTTTATTTGTATACATTTTTGAGATGGTAGTTAAAGGTTCTCACCTAGTGACCTAAAGATTTTCATCCCAGTGTGTCAAGACAATTGTTACAGCTCAGCCGGGCTTAAGTTTACTTTTTTGTATATTTAATATATTTGTTTTTTTATAAGTTTGCATCATTTGTTACTAATTCCCTTTTGATTTTGTTTTGACTTTATATAAAATTATATTTTTTCAATTTTTTTTAATTTTACTATTTAGTTTGTAAGTGCTATGTGTTTAAATCTTTTGTTAACATTCCTTATGTTTTATGGGTAAGAGGCAGGGCCACCCTGATCTCAGGGGTTTTAATAGTTTCTCTACCTTGAAGGACATTCTTGATATATTTTAAGACATTTTTGAACTTTTAAAACTTTTAAATAAATACAATTAACACACCATCAGTTACCTTAACATAAGATTTTTGGATAGATTGAAACACTGCAAAAAGTGAAATCATATTGCAGAACATAGACAAAATAAAAATAATAAATAATAAATAAATACTTTGGTGGGCTGGCACCCTGCCCAGGGTTTGTTTCCCACCTTGCACCCTGTGTTGGCTGGGATTGGCTCCAGCAGACCCCCATGACCCTGTAGTTAGGATATAGTGGGTTGGATAATGGATGGATGGATAAATAAATAAATGCATACATACATACATACATTTAAAGAAAAGACGCATATAATAAAAACTGATGTGTCTAAAAACCATTTCAAAATAGTAACTTATGAGAAATGTTCTTTCTTATAGCATCTGGAAATCTCTTTTATTTCTGCCGCTCACTGTGGCATCTTTAGATTCAAGCTAGTGGAATCTATCAAGAAATGGCCAAGCTATTAGATACATATTAGCTCAAGGGAAAGTTTCTGCAATTTATGGCAAGTAGGCAAACATAGCAAAATTCCACGTTAAACATTAGAAATTGTCCATGTACTGTTGATAAACTGTAATATAACAAAATGATTTATGTGTCATACATGGAGTATAAACAACGACAGCCACACCCAAAGACACAGCTGTAATAGACAAGGAAGCCAGTGACATCAGCTATTAGTAACTCTCAAAAAACAAAACGTAAACACGACAATAAAAATTAATAGCCAGAAAAATGATAAATCAAAAGATAAAATAATAAAAAAATAAAAATGAGCTTAATAACTTCAGATTTCTAACAAACCTGATTTAAAACTTACACTCTTTTTTTGTGCTTTTAATGATTTGAACATGATCAAGTACAGATGTCGATGTGTACTAGTTCTGGAATTCTGAAAGTCAACACAGGCAATCTGCTACTGCTGCTGCCTACAATATCAAATACAACAGAAATAAACTGAGAGTTCAACCGTACTTGAAATATCATAATAACCTTTAAACACTTCCATTTAAAGGCTCTGAAGAAAATAAACTTCTAAGGACCTGTGGCTGTCAGTAGTTTAAGGATACAAGAAGTTGGTGATGTAAGCCCAAGTGCTGCCCATTTCCTCATGGACATTCAATAATATGCAAGAATATGCAAAAACACAAGGGTTCCATACACAAAAAAAGCCTAAATACAAATAGGGCATGGAAATGTGGTCTTTCATAGGACTACTTGGTAACATTTTAGTTTAGGTACTGAAAACATGCATCTATTATTCGTTTACTTTTACTGTATGTAAACAGACCTTACCAGCGGCTGCCTTAGTTCTTCATGATACTCATAAAAACATCAGTAGACAGTTGTACATCCCTGGGAAGTGTGGCATACTGACATGATTGCAAAATGACTTGTTATTATGAAGGGTTCACAGGTCTGATACTAAAGATGTAATACTAAGAGAACTGCGTCTCAGTTAAGCCCCCTCAGACCACTCCAAACTGAAGTTTTGTCACATTGCAGGTTGACTGAACACTTTACTGTTGCTTTGTAAGTGTTATGAGGACCCAAAGAAGTGTCTGTTAAGATCTTGTTATATAGTAGTAAATAAGTTACACATTTTTGCAGTACCTAAACGAATGTGTTACCAACTACTCAAACAGATGTACTGTGCGCCGTCATTGATCACAAGCCAACACATGCACACAAAACAACATGACCAATTCACATAGACATCATGTAAATAAAACTAAGCAGCACAGAAACGTGAATGCTTAACGTGGCACACAGCTATGCTGCTGCCTCATTCCCTCATCAGCACTTTTGTGGACTTCTTTGAAAACGTGCCAGAAATGTTCATAACCACAACCCTCCATTCTTTAATTAACTTATACCAATAATTTGAAATGGTCCCAGACAGCCACACTAACACAAAACGTCCTCAAACTGTGATGGGTACAAGCCATTAACCACCTTTGTCGGCACTGCTGAGCTTGGTTTGACTCAGGCTCTCGTGAGCATTCACCATCATGCACTCTGTCTGTCTCAAAGGCACATCTTTATGGTATATTTTCAGAAAAAAGAAAAATTACAGCTTTTATATGAGCCAAAAAAGATTGTGAAGAAAATTTAAATGATGCAGGATAGTTTACAAATTAGATTGCTTAAGAATAAATTTTACATGGTATATAATATTGCCATATTTTATTATTTACTTAGGGAAGTGTCTTTACGACAAACAATTAATAGCATATAAACTTAAATGTTTTTCAACAAAAGACTGACGTAACATTGTTAACATTAGATCATGACTTATGTCTTCTATACTTAGCCAGGAAGATCGGGTCTTAGACGTCGTCTCATGAATCCTCCCAGCCCACTTCCGACCTCCCCTCCTCAGCTCACCAGCCTTTATGAACAGCACATCAACTAAAATGCAGAAGGTTGGTCATTGGACTTTTTGATGGAGGGAAAATACTGTTGTCTGATGCACAAAAGTGTAGCTTTATTTATATTTTCTTTTGATAGAAAGAATTAACAGCCTGGTACCACAGCCTTTGAAATTAATTTAGTGTGGTTTCTAGACAATATGGCTAAAGAAAAGAAGTGTTTGTTAATAATACTACAGTACTAAAACCTGATTAAGTCCAGTTTCAAGATGGGGAGCAGTCATCCTGCCAGGGTTTGGTTCAAGAAAGTAATCAGTCCTTCTTAGTCAAATGGCACAATCATACACACCCACGCTCTCTCAAACCAGGTTAGGGTCTACAATGAACCTAAGATGCATTTGTTTGGGATGTGGAAGAAAAACTGGGAAGTTCAGGGAAAAACACATGCAGACATGAGAAGAACTTGCAAACACCAAACAGACAATAACAGAGCCAGGACTCCAGCCTAGAAGTGTGAAGCAGAGTGACAGCCATAGTGCCACCTTGCCACCCTATTTTCAAAGCACAGTTATTTAATTACCTATTTTTAATATATTTTTAGGTAGACTTTGACCAACACAATTAATATACTTCAGAAATGCATCTTATCTAAGAAACACAAGCTTTGGAGGCAATTTAGCAGGAACATTTTCTGTCTTCTTCTATTTTTCAACGTGCAGCTTATTAACACTGATGAAAAATCCCACTTCTTCATTCACTTTGGGAAATGCTGATTAGCAGTGAATTTTTCCTCATGAAACACGACCCTTCATCCCTGTCATTTTCTGACCATCCTGTGCTGTGTGCTCATCTCTGACAGGTAGAATAATAACGGTCATACATCACTGCCCTGAATGTCCAATCATCTAAATCTTCACTTGCCACAGCCTCTGAGACGCAATTACTTTATTGACATGCAATCTTCATAAGGGGAGAAATATTGTGCATGTAAGGTCACTTGGTTATGAAGACATATTATCATATTATCTGCATGAGGGTTGTAGGGCTAGGACCTGACAAAGCTAATTATAATTGTACATGATACAAAGCTCAGAGCACATTATGTGCTTGGCTGCGTGACTTTGTCACAGCCGAGGTACGGAGGTAAAGCAACCAAATTTAAAAAATGTGTGTGACTGCAAAGTGATTTAGGGACATGACTGAAAAGAAAATTAATGGCACTACTAATAATATGTTATATCATGGAGCACTTTTGTTTGTTTTTTTTTTAACCTCATACATAGATGCAAAAATATTCCATTTTGACATTATTGACAATCTGACTATCACAAATTTCACTGTACAAAGAAGACAATCTTTAAAAACATGCACTTTTTCAAGTGCACAAGCCATTTCTGAATGTCTGTGCAGTGACTTGAACAGGGCTACTGACAAAATGTCACACTTAGTTAGAGATCTGTGAGAAGGGCCTATGGCATGTCCCTCTCCTTTCCCAAGGTTATACTTATACTTGTAATAGAGAATTCAAAGTCGGCTGGGTTTGACTTCACTACATGTAGGTTTTCCTAAATTAGTGTAAGGCCACAATTATTAGTGTATAATAATTAGCCTTTTTTCCAGTTGGTTTCACCATTGTTCACGGTAGTTTTGACCATCTAGCTTCACAAAAAATACTACCATCTATTTTGCCTGTAGGCTATGCTAACAGCACAGTGATTGGGTCATCATGTAAAGAAATGCTCTCATGCCGCTCCCATTTATCTCTGTAAAACAAAACAAAATTATGCCAAAGAACATCTGTGTTCATTTTATTTTTATTACATTTTGGATTTTATCTGCCATAATTCCCTAGAATCCTCTCAGTACACTTTCATCTTAGGCAATGGCTGATGGGAAAATCTAATGCTAGAGGATGCACAGTTTTCACAAATTCCCAAAGGCCAGCAGTTAGCATAAGCCTAATGGTGTCAAGTATGAGGATTAATTTTTGGCTTCCCCAAGAGGCAACTTTATTTACAGGGAAAACAGCCTCTCCTAGTTTTATTACATCTTGCCAACATCCAATAATTCAACAATAAACTCAAATTTAGTCATCTGAGAGATACTGTTTAACTGCATGTATAATGCATTTAAACATTTCTTTTCAGCATCAAATTAAAGCATATGAAAAAAATTGGCATTTTTTTAACAGAGCTATTTTATTAAAAGTGTCTTCATTCCGCTAAGTGTTGTGTACTTTCATCCCATTACTTTTGCACTTAGTCTTTGTTATTGCAAAGCCCATGGATGATGAAACTATAGCACAGGGTTATATCTTTCCTAAATATAAAAAAGAGCTAATTAAAAATAAAAAGTGATTACAGATATATACCGTATACTGGATGTCTCTTAATAGGCACAGAAAAGCCACTTTTCCTCTGAGGTGTCAGCTATTGAAAATACAGATATAAGCCCATAACAAAGGAAGTGCTGCTGTTAAACGCCGCATGAAACTGAATATATCAGGACTGTCAGTGGGTTGAAGCCCAGTCACAGAAACATTATTAGGGGGGCAATACATACACAGATGGTTACATTCAAACACAGAGAATGAAAAAGGGGAAGAAGAGAAGGTCAGATGTTGGGAATGAACAAAAATATCACTCACAGAGTATTCTCAGGTGTCATCTATTATGACTTCTTTAACCACAGAAAGTTCCTGGTGTAGCTACAGGTTAAGAATAATCAATCCCTTTTTTATATAAACGTATAAATAAAACAAAATAGCAATCACCTTCACTAGATTGTCGGTTGAGGCTGACCAGTGTAGCACTTCTACTGTCATTGCCTACAGTTGCCATTTTGTCACGGGACAGAAGTTGAAAGATAATAGTTACAGGAAAGAGACAAAAACATTCCAGTTGCTGAATCTTCTCCTTTGCTTAAAAAAATAAAACCTTAAAAGATGTCTTCTAAGCCAAAAGATTGCCTAACTGTTGTGCACAAGTCTTTGCAGACATTTCTGTCTTTCAGGACTAGGCGTGACTACTGAGGTTCAAGCCACCAGAGTACTTTGTTTCTAAATGTGAGGATGATGTCATTGAATTCATCTTATTTGAGTGGGCAGTTTTATGCTGTATCGCAAAAGATGTGAATTCTGATGTTTTGCTGCACAATGTAAACTTTTCCCTACATTACTTCCTCCTCCTAATAAGTTTTATAAGATTGAAATTAGGTGGGAAATTGCAAGGATTATAAAAGGGTCAAGTTAATTCTGTAAATCTGTGCTGAACCTGCAGAAAATGCTGACAGACGTATTTGAAGCAAGGCTGCTTTTGTACTTAGAACAGTCAAAAACAGAGACAACGGAAAGACAAAGACAGTGCAACTCTCATCGCCATGCACAGGGATGGAAGTTTTCTTGCAATGTGTCAGAATTCCATTGTATCCATCTTTTAGATTCATTCAGTTATACTGAGTTTTATTAAAGCTGTACAACAACATAAAAAGAAAGTGTGTGGATTTTTGTTTTAGATACATTTTAACAAAGGTTATAACAGTATTTTTGCAATTACCCATGTTATGTGACAGGTGTCACATGTGCACTTAGGATGCAGTCAACAAGCCCTGAGGTGAGTGATATAACGCAAGATAAGGGGTTGATTTGGGTATTGATGCCTCTTTCTCTGTCTCTACAGAACAAAAGAAGACAAACCATAAACACATGCACTCACTGACAACACTTCTGGTCTCTGAAAATGCCTTCCTCAAGACAACTCCCAATTAATTATTGATGATGTCACTTCCGGCTCTGCAGGATGATGCCACTTTTTTGGTCCACCAGTGATGACATCACTTCCGACTCCTTAGGATGACGTCTCTCCCGGTCTATCAGTGATGATGTCACTTCTGGTCCCACCTTCATTTCCTCACAACTAATTTTCTGAAGTCATTTTTTATATAAACGATCATTTCACCTCTGTATTCTGCCAAAAGTTTTGTTTTTTTCATCACATATTGACCACTTATCCAGCTTATTCAATGGATATTATACAGGGCAATTCCCCAACTCTTTTTGCAGCTTCTGCGTGAATTCATTCTATTACACAGGTTAATCAACAGCAAGTGATATTCTTTGAACAACTGCAAGCTTTCTGTGAGAACGATTCAAAGTCTCTGCTCAAGAAGGAACAGAAGTTGGTTAAGGATTGAGAAGACACAAGTACAGTAGAATGAGGTGCCCAAAATAAATGACAGTTGGCTTGGTTGGAGGACCAGGTAGGTAAAGTAGCCCCATGGTGTTGGTGTCACAAATTAAACGAACCTGGTGCTTACTTCAGCATGGTGTGCTCTCAGAAGGTACACTTCAACATGAGTGGAATAAAAGTACTGTTACAGCATGATGATAATACTGTAAAATTCACAAGGCAGCCATATGTGGGCTCCAAATTACATCAAAATTGCCATGAGCAACAGTCACCACATAGTGTATGCAACCAAAACAACACATTGACAGATTTTCTGTGTAGCCTGACCTGTCATTTATAACAACTCAGACACTCACTGACTTGTGTGAAAAGCTGTCAGAAGTACATTTTTATGACTGCTTCATTATATGTGGTATAACCCATCTTCAAATGTTATTTTATTTTGCAGTTATATTATTAATATTATTGATTTGATTGCATTTAGAGATCATGTGCCAACCTTCCCGGCATAGTCATACTCCACCCAATAGAGTGCTTCCTGACGTGTGAAGTTCGGCTACTGTTTTTTATTTTTCGTTCTGCCATAGTACGTAAAACACGACACATCAGACATACAGTATGAGTGTCTCTTCTATTTGTGAGGTCCAAAGCCCTTACTCCTTTTTGCTGCATCATATGCATTGTACGTCTGGATGAGCATATGTTGGTTGTTAGCTCTCACCCACACAAACAAGTTTGATTTTATCATAGCGAGTCATGGACTAGTTAGACTGAGTCGCCGGGCATGTCACATTACGTGACTAGCTTCACGGCAGTGTGCCACCAACTGCCTCCAACTCACTAAGATTATGTAAATGAAGGCAATGACTGAAAATCATTGGAAAAGTCACATAACTTGACATGGCCATCACCAGGATAAATCCAAAAACTCTGTTTTTGTTTTAAAACTTTTCTATCAACATAAATATTTCCATATCATTTTAGAAAAGCTTGTCATTCACACTGAAGAACATGCAAATCTTGCCTATTAGGCATGAATGGTTTATAAGCCAAGTACACCATTTGATTATGGAGCAAACCTGAAGTAAACTGAACTGCCAAAAGAACTAGGAAGAAATAAAACTGACTTTTTTCTCTAGGCAGACGATGAATCACAGTTGCTTTTAAAGGTTATAAACGAGAATAAGATTGTAAAAGTCTCAGAAAATATAGCCTAGGAGCCCTGCCAAAACAAAAACAGCAAAATATTTGAGGGTTTTAAGGTACAGTACCTGTCAGCTGATGCAAAGTTAGGTAGGGCATGACTATCTTACAGTAAACATGAGATGACAAAGGCACTTGTCAGAACTAACAGAAGTCTGTATCTGATCACATGACTTGATCTTTACGTCAGTATTTTCGAAATGCTCAGTTTTTTCCGTCCACACTGCTATAAACACCTGGTGTTTTCAATTTCACATGCTTTGCAGAGCATTTTTGAAATGATTTGCTTTCAGTGGTCGAAAGTGTAATTTCAGCATGCACAGGATGCCAAAATGACTAAAAATATGCTTTCAAATTTATCTGTGTTAATGTGGACATTGTCTTACATGTGGTACCGTTTCTTATGTGTTCTATTCTTCTGCCCCCAGACTTCAGGACAATGACCCAAAACAGCAGCAGTGAACTCGCTTCCAACTTTGACTCTTGAGGCTCTGTGACACAAAAGCTCTCATCAAGAGGACAACAGTGCCAGTCTAGGGTCAGCCATGGAGGAAAGCACCTTAAGCTGTGTTGCTTAGGTTTCTGGCTTTCTTTATTTCATGTTCTGCCTGATTGATGGATGATTAAACAGGACTACCCCTAGCTCTCCAACTCTTTAGTTTTTGCCTCTTGTTTTCACAGTGGCATATAATAAATATGAACTTCACCTGTAATAGGAAAATTCCAAAACTTTTTAACATGATTCAAGTTCACACAAGACTAGATTTCCTTAATTGGAGTAACTTGGCTTTTTCTGTGTTTCCCATATGGGTTTTTCTTATTTATTTAGATTTTCCTGACACAAAAGTCACTGACAGTACAGATTAGGCTGACTGGTCATTCTAAATTAGGTGTTGCATGTGCTTGAATGTGCCCAGTGACAGATTGGCACCCTGTCCAGAATTGCTTCCTGGCTTGTGCCTGATGCTAGCAGGTTGGGCTGTGGCTTCATGAGACCCTAAAATTGCCTCAGAGGAAAGGGATAGATGGAGAGCAAGTGAATGATAATTCTGATGCACCACTGAAACGCATCCTGAAAATAAGCCATTTGGCATTTCAGATTTAATTGTGCATAACATACATTGAGATGCATCTAGCACACTGCATGTCTTACAAAGCTTATTTAAATCTAATAAATTATAAATACTGAATGGGATTTACCTTAATACATATTTCAAGCAACAGCTATTTATATTATAATTATGATACAATCAGAAGTAATTGCTTATGGCTCAGGTTTCCTTGCAAAAGACAAGCTGCGTCTTATCTGCAGGGACATTAATGTTTCTACAAGGGAAACAACAATTCACAGAATAGCTGATGTATTTATTTCTAATGGTACTGAGCTGAGCCTCACAGGACGCAGTGTCTAACCCACGATGAAAATATCCAACCATCTGGCTGTTGGTCCCATGACAAATATCAATGATAAATGTATGCATTTTGAAACTTAAAAAGAAAAGCAGACATGTGCTTGGCCCCGGTAGAGCTAACAACATATTGGTAATATCAGTATATGTCATAAATATCCAAGCATGCACAGACAGTTTCTTTTCATCTATGAGTTACTGCAGCTGCTTTATATAGCAAATCACCTTTTCCAAAAATTAAAAAAACCTCTTGCCAGTCCTTCATGGCCCCCGTCTCCCTTTTATGTATTGGGTCAGGCGTCAGCAACACCCAAGAGTAATACCCTTCCACCACTCCTCCACTGTCAATCGCACTCCCTCTTCTTGTACTTAATCTTTTGTCTCTGTAACTTCTGGGGCACCACATATCATAGGAACCACTGTTCAAAATTGGCTCTTACCTCCCGACTGCAATGCCTGCTGGTGTGGGTCTTTCTTCTGCTCACTGTTGCTAGCATAAATACACAAACTCTCATATTATACAGTATATATATATATATATATATATAGTGGCCACCAGGGGGTGATCTTGTAACACCCGACATAAGGAGAGTTTTTAGTGTGGGAAACTCTTCAGTAAGTGGTGTCCTGGGTCCTGAAACTGTAGTTCGAAAGCACTTCTGGGTGAGGTGAGAGCCCAACAAAGTAGGGCTCCCTAGTCCCTGCAGCAAGTCCCATGATACGCTCTGGGAAACCGTGGCACTGCTGCAATCCAGACAGCTCTGTGCATGCTGTCCCAATTTGTACTTCCATCTACCTATATATATATATATATATATATATATATATATATATATATATATATATATATATATATATATATACATATACAGATAGTCCCCATTTTCCGGGCATCCGACTTACGACTTATGAAAGGGGCCGCAGCTGTGACACATGCGTCTCAGTAACTGCCACTCCGTCATCGTCGGCCTGGGGACATTGCAAGCGTTGGCGGGTGGGGGGCGATTTCGCTGCTTGTGCAGTGTAGTGTCTCTCGGGCGGCTCCCAGCGGCAAGCGGTTTTACTGCCCGTCCACCACACATAGCTGCCCCGTTCATTCTCGGTGGGCGGCTGGTAATGCTGCAAGAGGTGACCGGTTTGTGGCTGAACAGAGGCCATTGAGGGTGAACGGGGTGTCGTGGGGTAGCATTGTAGTGTGCCTTGGATGGCTGCCTGTTGAATGGGGGCGGTGGTGGGCAATTCACTACCTGCCTTTGGCCGCACTGTGTTCGTTCTTGGTGGACGGACGCTACAGGAAGCATACTGTAGTTGAGGTGACTGTGAGGTGGGCTGGTGATGAACCGCCCCTCGCCGCCCCATTCATTGTCAATAGCAAGCCTGCTTGTACTGTTACGCACATAGCAGGAAGTTGTCTCTTGTCAATACATCAGACGTGTTGACTGATGCCTTTCTGCCGTGACAGCGTGTGCAGTGCTGTGCAGAAGAGCTCATCTTAACCTTTTCTCTTCACCCTTCAAGAATGTCTCTGAAACACAAATCTGATGCAAGTGTTGGTGATATACAGTAGTAAAGAAGAGAAAAACCATCACCATTGAAAATAAAGCAGAAATAATAAAAAGGTCAGAGAGAGGTGAAACTCCATCATTCATTGGCAGAGCACTTGGTTACAGTCAGTCAACAACAGCATTTATTAAAATAATGTACCTGTTCCGACTTACATAGAAATTCAACTTAAGTAGAAAACCTACACTCCCTATCACGTACGTAACCCAGGGACTGCCTGTATATATATATATATATATATATATATATATATATATATATATATATATATATATCATATCAATATATATAGCACTATATACTGTATATAGCATATATATATATATATGTATAAAGAGAGAGAGAGGTCTATAGGGGGCACCACTGAGCCCCAAACACCTGACACAATTGCACAGGCAATTCCCAGGTTCTCAATTAATGCTTTAACTTATGAAAAGCACCATTTCAGAGGCTTCGTTTCTAATTCCCCAGCACAAACAATCATTTCCCTTTCTTTCATTCACTGTTTACTCCTTACTTATCCAATCTGCCCAGGTCAGTGTTACCCTGCTCTGCTCCCGACTCCAAGTCCTCTGGCCAAGTGGAGGGCTCTTTCTTTTACCACCTGACCCACTCCCTCCTGGAAGCACACCTGTGTCAGGCAAAACCACCCTGATCACTCAGCAGTTAATTCTCTCCCAGCAGCTCCACCTGGTGGCTGCCACAGGACCAGACAGGGCAGCCGTAAAGGACCACAACTCCCATGCTGCACTGCGGGTGTCCAAACAGGGACTCGCCAAAACAGATGCTGTCACCTAGTGTATGGGGGAACGATCTGCCCATAGCAGGCAGTGTCCCACTGTCCCGTATTTTTGGTCTCTCAACCGGGAAAGGCTCTGACAACCACCCCGGCTGGATTGCTTTGCCACCCAATATATCCATCCATGGCTGCTAGGATACCAGCTCTGGTGTACCTGCTGCTGCAGCGTCTCTTCATGTTCACCTGCTGGCATAGAGAGGGAAGATTGCAGCTAACTTCCTGACCATCCGTTACTTTGGCTTCCATGCTAGATAAAGGAGCAGGATCCATCCCGGCTGGGAAACCAGTCAGTCCATACTTCAGTAAAGTATTACAGTAGATAGCAAAAAATAACTATAATAATTAAAGTTTTAATTAAAGTCAGTAATGACACATACAAAAAAGTCCTGCATTAGACTGGCACCCCATTCAAAACCAGTTCCAGTTTCATGCCCCAGGCTTGGAGGGTAGGCTCCAGTCCCTGTCCATAAATGTGTGTATGTATGTATGCAAATCTAGGGGTTTACATATAAGGAAAAAGAATTAAGAAAACAAGCATTAACTCTTGTGTGATACATTAATAAAAATGTCTAATAAATTAGCAAACAGTTCATTTGTCCTTGCCATTTCTTTCAGTTGGATGCCTGAAAAATGGCTTCCTCCTCTGTACCCTTTAAAATCAATTGAACGCATGAATTGGGAAAAGTATGCCAATAATCCTGCAAATGCATTTAGGGAGTGGAATATTGGGTTGTCATCACAGTGATAATGATATTTTATGGTGTATACATGATCTGGCAAAAGTTGTGTTGGTGAGATGGAGTTCAGCAGTTTCAGCTGGCAGACAAGCTCAGATGTTCATATAATTATAATCTATGAAAAATTAAACAAAAGCAGAAGAATTTGCCAGCCTTCTACAAACATGTGTCTCTTCCATCATTTGCTCTGATTAAATGCAAACTTCCTACTGTAGAGTTATTGTGCTAAATTAAATATTTTCTTAAGCTTATTTATAATGAATCGCTGTTATTTTAATGTGTTTTTCTATAACTTTCCAAGCTTTTCTGAGGCTGTACCAAGCAGCTTTATCATAAAGACACTTCAAACGAGCACAGCTGGAAAAAAGATATTTATTCCTAAACTGCATCATACCTTCCAGATGTGGATCAGCTAGATAAAGCCACACTCAATAAAACACAAAGCTTTACTTTCAATGCTAGCAAATCACCCAGTGACACCGTTTGGAATTAGTCTCTGGAAATCATCAGTTTATCTTAGTTTGACAGATACATTAGGTGCAATGGTCATCTTTATACCTCTTCTGACTGTCAATTGTTATAAGATCTCTGGTTATTTTCCATGTTTCACTGTTTGGTTATAAAATAAAATGTATGGTATTTTTTCTTTTCTCCATTATGTCGATGACATTTCCGTCAAGCAGTAGCTCACTTCATCATTTTTGTTTTCTTGCTGGGGATATTTTCCACCCTAATCCAAAGCATAAATCAGTGATTATACCCACATCCAAATCCAGTTTTCAAAATTCCCTGATTAGAACTTGCAGTTATTAGACCTGCTGCCAAAGCTTCCATCACCTTAATTCTAATCCGGGACTGGTCACTGTATGTGTGACATTTGTATGTTGAACCTGGGGCTATGTGAATTTTTTAGGTTCAGATTCAGAGTTAGGCTGTTTTTTTTTTTAAAACACATAGATAATTATTTGCTTTACTTGGAAACTCTGAACAACCTACTCACATTCAAACAAACTGTATAATTAAAAACAAACTGCACCTCACACCATGGATCACATGCACACCTAATGAAATAGCCTAATTATGAATTTGTAGAGAAGAAAGAGCTTTATAAGTTTGTATGCAACAGAGGAACAAAGACCTACATACAGACATATACAGACATTCACAGGCCCTCTCAGTCCAGTTCAGTTGTGCGTGTCCTGGAGCGTATTCCAGTCTCAAGGAAAGAAAAACTGCACTGGCCAAGTCTTTTAAATCATATCTGGAATCTCAGACAACCAGGACACATACACCACTGATCATGATCCAGTGATGTTACGTGCCGCACACATCTGGTTGACCTTTCCTAACAATGGCTTTGTAACTGTCAACAGAAATTCCACAAGAAAACAAAATGGTGTCATGGAAGAATTCGAAACATTTTTAACATTGTGAAAAATTAATCTAAAACAAACATCAGAAACAGATTTGCTGTGATTTTAAACCCGTATTTTGTAAAGGGAATTTTTGGTAAAAGTCCATGGAAAGCTTAAAAAAAAAAAAAAAGCTGATCATAACAGTGCATTTATCAATCCCACTGTTAACACCAATTCTACTATGGGCAACTCAGTTAGACTCTCCCACAGTAAAGAACAAGGCTTAATGTTCTATGGCTTCTCCATCTCAAAGCTATGCTTTTTAGTTTGGCTGCAAATGGTCCACTTAGAATCATCAATTCACCTACATTGATGTCTCTGAAATGGGTGCACAAAAACCAGAGCACAATAAATAAAAATGCAATGGGGATGGGGTCCATAGTTTAGCAAACCAACAAGAATAAACATGTACACAGACGTTGAATATATAAACCCCAAATGGATTAGAATTTAAACCCAGGGCTCTGAAGCTGACAGAAATTCTGCTGCCATACAGCTTTTCTGTTAGATTGATAAGTGTTTTCACAGCTCTCATAATTATTTTAATAACATCTACTTTTAGAGAATTATGTGAATCAAACATAATTAAATATATGTGTTTGATAAAATAAGCAATTTTCTTAATTCTTGAGTATAACCACAATTTAAACCACACAAACCCTTTTTACATGAGGCCATAGAAGTGCAATTTCTGAAACTACATATTTCATAAATAAGTGTTGAAAAAACTAACAGTAAAAATGCAAACCAATGAGAATTCATGGTTTGAAGCTTATTCAGAGTAGCCGCCAGCTCCTAAGCAGCATGAGTTACATGGAAAAAGAGTAAACATTCGACACCTTAATTTAAAGTCATTTTCACAAATTTTTTTTTATAGTCTGAAAATTACAAAACAAATTTACTGTTGAACACGTTTGATTTTTTTTTTCTTTTTTAAGCTATTTTGAAGATGTTTGTTATCACAAAATAAAGTTGCCCACACATAGCAGTAGGAGTGCACTGCTGAAGCCAGACATGCAATAAATACTGTATGCCTGGAGACAACCATGAGTGAATATTTTTAAAAGTGAGTTAGATGGCTGAGTGAATGTCACATTCCTAAACCAATCTAACGCCTCATGAAGGCCGTGCTCAAAGTAGGGACAGTGATTTTGAACTGCAAAGATCAGAGGTACTCTAGTTAATCCAGTCTGGCAGACAACAAGCTACTGTTTATAATGAACCATCTACAAATGAAAATTTCTAAAACAAAAAAAAACTATTATACATGTAAATGTGAGTTGCATGTGCAGAGAGCAAAAAAAAATTTCTGCAACATCGGAATATACATTAGTATTCCACGGCATCAATGGATGAATGGTAAACGTGAATGGTATGTTGCAGGTGTTGAGTGTGCTCAGTTCTTCAGTGTTATGAGGATAGTCTTGGAGTTTTTGTAAGCTTGAAAGAATTAGAAAACAATATTTGCGAAAATACGAACAACAAAATATGCATTTGAAGTCAAAATTATGTGACACTCCATCAATAGGACTGCAATTAATAAAGCTGATAATGAAGAACCACGGGAGATGCAGATTTCAGTACTCAAAACACCTGAAGCAACAAATCTGCCTAACAACACTAGTAGATGAAAAGATGAGGTGCATAACATCCATTTCCTGACTACACATCTAAATGAAAAATTAAAGAAATGTAACATTACTGTGTAACTAGAAAAACAAACATGCAATGACAAAATAGCCATAGTGTTTTAACACATAGTACACCCATAGGCCACAATGCTTACCTAAATTCTGTTAGCTGTTGTTATGTCATATAGTGATGCAATAGTTAAAATAACAGGAAGAAATTGTAGCAGACAGAGGCATTTCTTACACTTGTGGAGCTCAGCAGCTGCGGTGGTCTGTGTGTGCGACATTTAAAATGAACAGACTCAAGAAACTGGGGGCAGGTGTCTTAGGATCAAGCCCTACGGGTGTAGCCCTGTAGTGTCACAGGATTTCACTTCTATTCACTACATACTTTTTAAAAAGTTTGTCCCCAGACCAATATACTCATTTGAGAATCACATCTGGCCCCGCGAGACTAGTAGGAGTGAGAATGAATTTGCCACTTGTTTACGTTCAAAAAGAAAAAGGTAATATGGGATGTGTCCAAAGTTTAGAAACTGGCAAGTACGTGGTGGACTTTATAAGATTATCCAAACACTGAAATTACTGCAGCATACTGAGTGCTTCTTAACATGACATAACATTCAGAAACCTTTTTAATCAAGTTCATTTTCTGCAGGACTGAATCCTATCATATTGTATGCAAGACAGGAACAGATCATGAACGAGGCACCTGTCCATCAATTTTGAACAGAACCATTAAAATACTCAAGTGAAAGGCACTATAAATGTCCTGGTGCTTAAGATTGACTGGTTACATATCTATACTAATAAAAGGCAAAGCCCTCACTGACTCACTCACTCATTACTAATTCTCTATATCTATTTCAGTGGTATGATGCCACTGTCGTCCGCCATATTGAACTTTCCAATGGTCTTTGTTGCCCTCACTGACTCACTCATTACTAATTCTCCAACTTCCCGTGTAGGTAGAAGGCTGAAATTTGGCAGGCTCATTCCTTACAGCTTACTTACAAAAGTTAAGCAGGTTTCAGTTCGAAACTCTATGCGTAACAGTCATAACGGTCGACAACGTCCGCCATGTTAAACTTTCTTATTTATGGCCCCATCTTCATGAAATTTGGTTGATGGCTTCCCTGTGCTAACCGAAACCGATGTATGTACTTATTTCGGTGGTATGACGTCAATGTCGACTGCCATATTAAACATTCCAATGTCACTATTTCTCCAACTTCCCGTGTAGGTAGAAGGCTAAAATTTGTCAGGCTCATTCCTTACAGCTTACTTACAAAAGTTAAGCAGGTTTCATTTAGAAATTCTATGCGTAACGGTCATAATGGTTGACAACGTTCGCCATGTTAAACTTTCTTATTTATGGCCCCATCTTCATGAACTTTGGTAAGCGGCTTCCCTGCGCTAACCGAAACCCATGTACGTACTTATTTCGGTGGTATGATGCCACTGTCGGCCACCATATTGAACTTTCCAACGGTCTTTGTTACCTCTGGGCCCATCTTCAAGAAATTTGGTATGCGGGTTCCCAACGCCAACTCAATCCTACTTACGTACATATATACGTCCATAGCCTGCAGCTCGGACGCTGTGTGAGGCGGCGTTGGGTCCCCCATCCCCATGCCTCCCACGTTGTTGGCTGCCTGCCTATATAAGGCCATCTGTCGCTCCGGTCTCTTCATTCCCTTCCTTGCTTCGCCACGGTATTCATGTCTCCCTGCTGATAACTGCAGCCTTTTTATTTAATCCACGGCTTCTCTGCTGTTTTATTGTTCCTTTATTACGATTATAGTTATTGTGTAGGTATTTTAGACTTACTTTACATTGTTCAGGTAACCATTTCCTTTATCGTTCCAACCATACTCCCATTAACATCTCTATCGAGGTGATCACCATCGATCAAAGAACTGTCACTTACCGAGTGGTTTCCATGCCCGGAGATGGCACCTGCCTTTTCCATTCTGTGTGTTACATATTGCACGGCCATATCAGGCTCACTCTTGATATCCGGAGGAACATTGTGTCTTACGTATTGAATGACTGGGACAGGTTCAAGGTGTGGACTGATGACAGTACAGGAGATAATTATACTACACGGGAGCACTATAAGAGTGAAATGCTTAAGCCCTTCACCTATGGTTCTGCATGTGAGTTGATGGCTGCCGCTAAATTGTTCGGTTGTCGCTTTCAAGTGTTCCGAAATGGCCAAATATTTTACACCTTTCGACAACCGCCAATGCCTCTTAAACATCTTAGATTCACAGGTGACGATTTCAGTAGTGGACACTTTGATGTTTATGAATGTTTAAACTCTCAAAAGCTGGATGTGAAGTTATCGATGAAACCGGTTGTATGCTTACAACGCTTGACAGATGCCTAATGTCACTTCATCACAACAAGTCCTGCAAATACTAACTTAATTGAAACAAACTATGAAATACAAACTGATTATGACAGCAGCAATCCAAGCTGTGAGATTTGAGGCAAGATTGATTTTCACATGACCAACTGTACGTTGCACTGTTAAGAGTAAGCTCAGCGCACAGCTTGGTCATATTACAACCGGAGGGCTGAACTAACAACGTGGCATACAAAGAGATCCTTAACAAATAATTATTGGTATATTTTCTCTCAGTTTAAAAAGGTTTATTTTTCCTCTTAATAAAAATTTTAAGGCAGAACTTCTACGCTGCAAAGCATGGGTATTTTGCTAGTTTATTATATATTTGCAAATAAAAATTCTGGTGTTTTTCTTTGATTTAGACAAAAGAATTGTGATAAAGAATGAATCCTAGGACTAAGTTCTCCTAATAAAATACTCCACTTGTGCCCAAGCAATTTTATTGGATTGTTGCAAATTAGCTTGTTAATTTTACAAAGAAGAGAGCAAAGGACAGATTTTGTTTTTTTTTGGCTGTGAAACAGCTTGAAGAGTCAGTTTACCCAGATGCTGTCTTTGCAATTCCTTTTTGTATTAGGAATGATGGGTAAACTGATCTCAGCATCAGGACCAGCCCAGGAATTATCTATACATGGTATATACATGGAGTTTTTTTTTTACTGTAAGGGTGTTTGGATCAGGTTCAAAAAAAGAATGAATTCATTAAAAATGAATGATTTGAGAAAAAGGCAGTGATCTGATAGATTACCCTGTTTAAGTTACAGTTTAAAAGCTTAAAGAGTAGATAATGGGCTGTTTGTCAAAATCATTCCTTTACATGAATTGCAATCTGTTGTGGAAAACTGCACATTTGTTGTATTTGATTTTAAATAACTTTCTTCAAAAGAATTCAGAATTGTTTTTTAAATGGAAATTCTTTTCTTTGTCCTCAGAGTGATGCATACTGTATATGACAGTACTGTCGCCATGATTATAAGCTCGATTACAGATGAAGAATTTTTGTTAACAAATGAAAGGAGGCTATTCAGTCCATCAAGCTTTCTTGGTTAGTCAGTGTTGCGCAAGTTCACACCTCACAAGAACTAACTCAAAGTTCAGTTCACACAGATTAAAATAAATACATTCATGTTAATAGTTCACCATTTCAACTTTGAACTAGTTCATGTTCCGTTCATTTTGTATTTTTAAGGAGTGAGAATAAATGACCCATGAGTTTACTTTTTTTCATTTTTGTATGCCTTATATTAGGCTATTACAGTGTTCTTGAATAAAATACAATAATTATGAAGACGTTTTTATTTAAATGCACTTTATTGAGTTATACACTGCAACAAACACGTATAACAATATATGCTAATATCCTTCCAGTCAAAAAAGAAATCAAATAGAAGCAAGTATACATATAAATTACCGCTCAAATGGTGACTGTGGAACCAGCGTGTAAGTGAACTAACGCTGCTGGTTAAAATTTGCGTCACATATTGCATATCCAACGGGGGAAAATATAAAGTGGCCTCATGAAGTACAACGTTTTTCTAAAAGCGAATGTGGAGCTTCACCGCATGCTCATGTCAGCAGGGGTGCAACTTAAGCACAAGCAGGCAGACACAGACAGTGCCTATTTGATTTTACGTTATTTTTTCCCAAAACAAATAAATGGCAAAGAATTTGTATGAAATAAATATATTCGCAAAAATCCACTATTTGTGCTTATCCGAATACTGTATTCGGATTCAGCTCCACACCTACATTACAGGGTAAGGCAAAATGTTTAATCTGGACCTAAACCAGATCCAGTGTCACATAAAACTGAACTAGCTCACATTCAAGTTAAGTTCATCGTTCTTAGAAAAATTAGCTTGTTCAATGAATGCGCTCTTTTGAACTAGTTCATGCACAACACTGTGGCAACTCATTAGCTAAGTTTCCAAAATATCTCATTCAGGTACTTTTTAACTGAAGGTTTCTACTTCAAATACATGACATAATATTTTGATCCAGATTTCCAAAACTCTGTGTGAAGTGCTTCCTGGCTTTAGTCTTAAATGCACTTGTTAATTTCTAATAATGCCCTTGAGTATGTTGTTCACTATTTGAATTATAGTTGCTGCAGTATCAACATTATTGTTGCTTTCTTCATTTTAAAGACCTAGATTAATTCTCCAATCAATACTAAAGATGTGTATACATTTCTAAAGCAAATAAATTGGATCCCTTTACTAAAGGACATGTCCTACTCCACCAGTCTAAGTGAATCATTAGTTATAAGCAAAGAAGGACACATAGGGGCCCACTCCATATCTTCAACATACTCAAAAAAGCTAGTTGATCCTATAGAATTCTTTAAATTAAACGACGAAAACTAAGCAGAATTACATTTTATATGGAAACAAGGAAGAAAGAACCATTTCATGGAATGGGTTGAGTGAATTTGGAACAAACTTCATAGTTACAGTCAAATTGTACAATTGACAATGACACAGGGCGGGGTGGGCAATGTCGGTCCTGGAGAGCCGCAGAGGCTGCAGGTTTTCATTTCAACCCAACTGCTTAATTAGAAACCAATCCTTGCCAATCTCAGACCTTATTTAATTCTATGGCTTGTTAGTCTGCAATGCAAGGTTCTTATATTGTAGATTTTTTACTTTCCAAAGATATGATCCAAATGATTCAAAGCTTTGAAAAGATAATTTTCAGTCTGTTAAATTTGTCTATCAAGTGTTTTATTAAATCAAACAGTGCATGATGAACACACACAGATGTAAATGGAACAAGCTAGATGGAAAACTGCTGGCTGTTTTGTAATTTACATCTTATTGCTAATAAACAGCCATTAAACCAGCGAATGCAGCTGTTTAAGATTGACATAAGCAATTAAGTTTAGGGACACTTAACAAGCAAGACCACTAAAATGAAGAATCAAAATGTCACTTAAGCAATAAGTGCTTCATCAGCAATAATTGGCTTCTCATTAACAAGGTGGGTTGGAACAAAAATCTACAGCCACTGTGGCTCTCCAGGACCGACATTGCCCACCCTGACATAGCGAGACTAGTGTAAATACTAACACAATAAGCCTTAAAGAACAGATCTTTCTTCAAGCCCCAACGAGAAAAACTACAGCACCTCAGTCTGACACAGCAGGGACTGAGGAATATCCTTCTAGTTATTTCACAAAACTGCTACACAATATCACTTTTGTTAATGGTAATGAAAGTAAAAAGGATTCTATGATCTTAATATGAAACACATTTGTGAAAGTCTCAAAATTTGAACTTCTCCCTGTAAGCAGAGATAATTGTGAGAATTATGACAGGGCTGAATCTGACTTGTATGACCTTTCATCAAAAGAATTAAGACTGGGACAGGGAATTGGATAGAAGGATGGCACTGGAGTCCCCAGTGAAACAATAAAAAAATTGGCAGAAGTTCTGCAGATACAGCTTAATGTGAGGATAGAGGGATGCATTCCCCTAATTAATATCTTCAAGCAAATACATTAAATTTATTAACAATAGGATCATAAGCTATGCCTCAATCCTAATTGCAATTCATCTGAAATTAAAAAGATGATGTCCCTGGGCATTTACTAGGTGACCTCATGATGAAAAAGTGTAAAGTCTTAAATGTGATTCACTACTACAGTCTATGCAGGCCAGTAGTGCCAAGCCCCTTTTCATAAGCCCTAAAGCCATGTCCATTTGGAACTGAAAATCTTGAAGGAGTAAATAACACACCTAAAGCCTACTGTAGCTACGTTTTTCCCAAATTTCCAAAGTTCTGCAATTTTTAGTTTGCTTCATAGGATAATCCTAATCCAAATAATTCCACAGACCAAATACCTTCGTTTTTAAAAGTTTTAGTAAAATTTTAAAGCAAAACAGTTCACAAAAAATAGAGTAAATGCTGATATCAAAGAAGATAAAATTTCTGGTTTAAAGAAAGTTCTGTATAAGGCGTATACTGTATATCTTTTCTCTAAGTTAGGTCATACAGTCGTTAAGCACGATCTAAAAACTGTATGCCATCTCCCGTATGCAAACACATCTAACAGTCCATGCTAGCAGTAAGACTAATTCTTAACTGGCTTAATCAATACTTCATTTTACAGATACAGTAAAGAAAGTTATATTTTGTGTTAACTTACGGGGGGTAAAATTCTACACCACAATCTAAGTAGCTATACGAAAATTACATTCTATTGAAACTAAGCAAACACTTAAATAAATTTAATCTTAAACACTCCTTTCTAATATTGGCTCTTACACCTACCTTCAGACTTGCTAACAATGAAATGCCTTTTCCAGCCAAGTACAAGCAACGTTACCCAATGTTAATGTGGGCTAAGCAGGGCTCGGTTGGAGGAGGGAAGCGGTGGGATCTCACCATCTTTGTCAAAGCCACTCTCCATAGCAAAGCAAACAAAGACATAAATGTGAATATGCTTCTATGGCACCTCTATATGGGCTTGGACTGTGCCTGTCCTGTCATGGTGTGCTTTTGAAACTCTTTCCTAAACAGCCACAGATTTTAGTTACAAATAATTAATGTCAGGTTTTGTTTTCTTCCTTTTGCATTAGATTTATTGGCTCCTCTAAGCAAGCAAACTATTAAAAGGACTTGTGAGATTTCCATGTCTGCCAGCTTTCCAGCAGGACAGTAGACTGATCCAACTGTTAAACTTAATAAAACAAAACTTAAGAATGTTATTTATTTATTTTCCTCTTCACCTTTAATATGCATGTTATGCTGCTGGCACAGAATTTGAGTTCTGTTAGCACATTTAATCTTGGCACAGCATTCAAGGCAAGTCTTAAAGTGTAAATGATGTACAGTCTGTTTAGTATTGCAGTTTTTATTTATATTTATGAGAACTCATTATTACTGTGTTTTTTTCTGAATGATGGGTGCAGTCTTGGCATTGTCCCATTTAGTTTAAGAACTTGCATAAAAATTGTTTCTGACAATATGGTTCTTAATTCAATATGAATAAGCAGCATTATATCATGACAACCACATCAGTCACCTTATGAAGGACATACTGCAGAAAAATAGTAAGCCTCTGGCTGCCAGTTAGTCTGTTCTGGAAAAACAGGGTCATAAATGGATATGCACCATAACATTTTCAAAGCGACTTTTTTCAGATCAGTTAAAAAGTCTCAAGGCCTATCATGGCAGCATTATCCAACCCAGGATTAGGTGCTAGTCCACCTCTGAGCTCACTTATGCACAATCTCACATAAATCCAATTCAGAGTCACCAATCAGTCTAAGGCAGGGGGTCTGCAACTCCTGCCCTGGAGTTTTACTGTGGTTGCAGGTTTTCATTGTTAACCTTTTCTTAACTAGTGACCTGTTTTTGTTCTTCTTTGCCTTAATTTTTATTGACTTTCTATCAAATCTATTGATTTGATCTATTCAATCTTTTTATTGACTTTCTATGTAAGATTCAGATCCCTTAATTATTTCTTTTTCTTATTTAGCAGCCAAACAGTAATGACAGACAAAAAGAGCCAACACATGATTAGCTAACCTGGGTAAATCACACCGTATCTAAAAATAAAGAAAGGAGAAGGCCTCAGAATGTTAATCTACCCAGTTCCACAAAACATTTTGAAGGTATTCTTAGAAAAAGGAAAATCAACCAATTTGGAAATATCTGCAGTGGCAGAATGAGAGCACCAATAAGTCATGGAATTAAATAAGGGGTTTAATTAACAACAAGAATTGGCTTCTATTAAGAAACTGGTTGGAGTGAAATTGGCCCCAACTTGGCTAGTTATCTGTTGGCAGACTTCTCATCTCATTTCTGTTTAAATGCCAGTTTAGAAAAAAAATGACTGAATTTAAAAAGTCAATGAAAAATAAGTTAAAAGAACTAAGTTAGCAGCATAAACTGATCACTAATTAAGAAAAGGGTTAGAACAAAAATACGACCACAATAATGCTCCAGGACCAGAGTTGGAGACCACTGACCTAAGATGTACATCTTTGGAATGCAGGAAGTAACCAGATTGCAAGAAAAAATATACATATATATGCAGACGCAGGGAAAATGTGGAAACTTCACATAGAGAGCAGGGTAGAATCCAAGGACATCACATCCCATATCTTTTTAGGGAGTCAAGGATGGGGGTCTGACAAAAAAACAGGGCCTGTTAACACTAGAATTACCAGAGCCTACGAGAAAACTCGTAAATCCGGCCCACCTTAAATCTTTTTGCACCTCTCTGTCAGCATCTTTTGTCCTGTAAATGTGCCGATTAAGACAAGCAGCAAGCAGCCAGGTATTCCATCCCCCCACCGTCGCAGAAAGTTCACAAAATTCTCCCAGCTCATGCCTTGTTTGATTATCTGGGAGTGAGTGAACTGCTGGAGTTTTAGAGTGGAAATAATAGATTGTTATTTGGAACACATGCATTTCATGTGCGTTCTGTTTCTACAGTAATCTGTGTAAACACATTGTTAAAACAGAAACTTTTTCATATTTTAGTAGTAAATGACAAAATGTAGGCATAAACTATAGAATGTGTGAAGCCTGAAGTCCAAAGATCAAATAAACACTTTCACAAAAGGTTCAAGGACGATACAACTGCTTCCGTGGTGTAGCGGTAAGATTTGCCAACTTGAAATCAAGAGTTCCCGGTTCAATCCTGACTATCTTCTGTATTTGCTATTTTCAGTAGTGAGCTGCTCTTATTGTTAATATTATACAGTACACACATAAATTTGGTTTATGTCTGTAACAGACCGTGTACATTTATAGTATTGTACTTGTAAAAGTTACCTTTTTTTTTTTCACTTTTATTCTCTCAGTCACGATCACCATACATACACCGCCCTAGGGATCTGACAATTTTAGTTTTTATTTGAAACTGGGAATAACTGTAGATGCAAATAGTGTTTTGAGCCAATGGAACTGGACATTCTCTGATCTGGAGGGATAAAAGATGACACACAAATGCTGGTGAATCTGCCTTCTTTGTATCTCATCATCACTTTATTTTTTTTTAATTTAGTTTATTTGAGTGTTCCTGCTGCACTGAATAAGCTCAAGCCTTCTGGTGCATGATGTTGACGCAGCACAGAGAAAAAAAAAGAAAGAAACATATATATGGGACATTGGGTATAAAATGAATCAGAAAACATCATCGCACGAATGCAATATTATTTGAAAATGAACAGCATCAGATCGGGTGTGAATTTTTGCTGGCACTGTTACTTAGAGTCAGATCAGGAGAGGCGGGGGCGGTTGTGTTAGAGTGTGATCATGATTTAGAGAATAAAACTGGAGCTTATTCAGTGCAGCCCCCCAGTTTTATTGTCTGACTCACATTCAAACTTCCAGACACACCCCCCGTTCCGATCTGACGACTTTTTCAGATAATGACGTGGTACAAACTTGTTGTGTTACTCCCCCTCTTTATTTGAAAACTATGTCAGATATTGTGCGTGAATGAGACTAGGAAAACTGTGGACGTGGATGTGAGTGTTGTGCGTGACTGAGAGTGTCTGTGGATGTGAATTTTTTTTATTCAGTTTTATTCTTGAGTGTCCCTTCTCACGCTGAATTAGTATGCGCCTTCTGATCCATGATGTCAAAGCCGTATTGACAAAAAAAAGAGAGACTTAGGTATATATGACATTTGAGAATTCCCTGTAAAACAGCATCAGATCAGGGGTTTGGGGGGGGCGTGAACGTGACTGAGAATACAACTAAAAAAAAGACGCTAACTTTGACAAGTACTATACATTTACAGCGGCTGTTACAGATGCAAATATATGTTTTTATTGTGTAATATTAACAATAAGTGCAGCTCTCTCCCAAAGCACTCGTATATCAAAGTGAATTTCCCCATAAGAAATAATGGAAACTCAGATGATTCGTTCCACAGTCCAAAACTATTCATATAAAAATGATTAATGCAAACTATAAAGTAAAAATACATAAAACAAATTAACCTGCACTTTACCTTTGAAAAGAATCAAGGCTGGTGTGAGGGAGACAAGAGAGAGGAGGGTTATTGTGTAGGTCGACTTTCACTCTAACTAATGGAATCCCTGATATCTATTGGCTCATCTGAATCTTCTTTTCTTGTGACTTTAACAAGGAACAGGCTTTTTCCTGAAGAGTCACTACACTTGGATACAAAATATAAAAATGGTTTACGCACTGTAAGGTTTCTAAACTCTATTGGCATTGCACCCAACGGGACAACACACGGAAGAGCTTCCTGAAGCAACCGCAGGCTCCCAGTGCTGTAGCAGTTCGCCATAAAATTGACTCCGAAAAGATCGCAGACATGCTGTAAGCGCCTGCTGTTGATGGGTGATACAAGAAACATTATAAATGCACAGGGGATGGTATTACTTGGCCACTAACCAGGCCATGACCCTGCCTGACTGCTGTGTCTGTGTATAGGAGAGTGACAGATCCCACTACAATAAATAACCGCACTGTTCCTGTTTCAAGCTGAATAAAGCTGGTGTTGCTAAAATACTGGGACTCAGCTTCATGTTTTGGGGTGCAAGACAGGGACTCACACGTTACAACACACACACGTGGTCACAATGCTATAGTAAACAGTATATGCATGTACGGATGACTATATGAGTAAGGCACGCCTACTGAAACCGAGAATGAGAGATGATTACCCACAATCCCGCAGCGAGAGAGAGAGAAGAACCATCCACTCAGTTGTGATCATGTGAAAAAAGCGTATATGTACAACTTGTATTGCAAGACCTTGCTCGTTTATCACGTTAAAATACTTTAAAAATTTTAGCTCATCTTGCAAAACACTCGCAAACCAAGTTACTCGCAATCCGAGCTTTTACTGTATATAGATATATATATAGATAAAAAGCTAAAATATCACATGTATTCAGACCCATTGTTATAACACTTGCGCATCCTATTCTACTGATCATTACTGAGATCTTTCTACCCCTTTGTTGGAGTCCGCCTGTGGTCAGTTCAGTTGCATGGACATGATTAGGAAAGCTATTTTTGTATAAGGCCACATAGCTGACAATGTGTTTCAGAGCAAAAACCAAGTCATGAGGTTGAAGGATTTGCTGGCAGAGAATAGAGACAGGATTGTGTCAAAGCACACATCTGGGGAAGGCTAGAAAAAATCCTGCAGCATGGAAAATTCCCAAAAACACAGTGGCCTCCATAATACTTAAATGGAAAAAAAACATGGAACATCCAAAACTCTTCCTAAAGCTTTTCATCCAGCCAAGCTGAACAATTGTAGGAGAAGGGTCATGTTAAAAAGGTGACCAACATCATGATGGTCACTGTAACTTAGATCCAGAGGACATGGAGGAGATTGGAGAAACGTCTACACAGACAATCATCACTGCAACACTCCACTGATCTGGGTTTAAGACAGAGTGCCCATACAGAAGCATATCCTCAGTAAAAGACACATGGTAGCCCACTTAGAACGTGCAAAAAGCATCTAAAGGACTCTCATACTTTGAGAAACAAGATTCTCTAATCTGATGAAACCAAGATTAGTGTCATGTCTGTAGGAAACCGGGCACTGCTCATCACCCGTGCAATAGAATTCCAGTAGTAATGCATAATGATGGCAGCATCATGCTATGGAGTTGGTTTTCAGCTGTAGGGACTGGGACACTAGAAAGGGATATCCTTAATCAAAACCTGCTCCAGACTACTCTGAATTGAAGGCCAAATGACCCTAAACATAAAGCAAAGACAACACAGGAGTGACTTAGGGACAACTCTGAATTGAGCCTGCACTTGAACACAGTAGAGCATGTCTGCAGAGATCTGAAAATAGCTGTCCACTGACAGCCTCCATCCATACTGACAGAACTTGAGAGAGTCTGCAGAGAAGAACTTCAGGACTACTTAGTGTTATATTATGTATGGAAAAATAATTTAAATAATTTTAGCACAAGGCTGTAACAAAATGTGAAGGGTTTTAAATACTTTCTGAATACACTGAGCCCAAACAATGCTATTTCTCATTGGCCTCTGATAAGTCATCATATCACTGTGGGTATATTATGCATATGTTTTGATTGTGATCATTGATTTACTATTATAAGTATAAATTCCATGAGACATAACGTAACAGCAGAAGCACATATGTGTGTCTGTTTTTTGCCCAAAGTAAGGAAAACTAACCCATATGTGACTAAGATCACTAAATGAAGACTTATAAGGCAGGAAGGACCACCTCTCCTGGCAGGAAAGAATTTGAGTAAGAAAGGACAAATTGATATTCTAAAAGAAAACTAGAGGATTGTCAGCATGCTCCCAAGTGTGTCTGCTAGCAAGACCTTTTTTCAGTGTTTTAGCTTCTATTTCTTCTAATGAGATTCACATCATTCTATCATCTTGTGAAATATTATGAAGCCCAATCAGATGTATGAGGGCTTCCTCAGTTCCCAAAGCATTTTATTTTAGCACTGGGAACCAATTATGAACTGGTATCAAACTTTTAAAGTCTGACAATCATTTTAACAGTTACCACGGGGGCAAATCTACACTAACCAATCAACACTCCAGATGATTTTAAGTACAGAATAGACATACTGTTTGACAAATCTAGTGATTTTGCAAGCACTCATAGACTATAGGAAGACATCAAAAATTATTAAAGAGGATTATTAACATAAAGGCAAAGTTTTTTTATCACAACACCATTACTAACATAGACAGTAGGGTGTGGGAATTAAAAAAACCCCACAATAGTATATAATCCTTATTAAAGGTTTACAATGTCGATAAATGTGAATTGATTGTGTGAGATATCGAAATTGGTTCCATTTTGATTTCACTAAATGTATCATTTAAATCATATGCTATAGGCAAATATATTAACATCAAATCCAAGTAAGCTCTATCTCAATCTGTGCAGCTTAATTTTTTTAATAGTCGAAATGGATGTCAAGCATCTCCGAATTCTCCACCAGAAGACTGGGAATTTTCAGTTATGCTACATAACATTACATAATCTCATGCTTACGTATGTTGGGTTAGTGCTTATGAGAGAAGCTTTTGTTTCGAGGAGGACTTTCAAACATTAACTGACAAAAGAATATTTCATATTCATAAATATTGTTGGACTATACAGTTTGCAAATATCAAAAAGTTCTTGGCACTACATACATGTGTTACATGTGGACCATTAACTTGCTATTTTCTCCATAAATCAATACAAAGAAAATAACAAATTAAATCATTTCATACAAAGCCAAAATGGGTTCAGCACTATTCAGTTCTCAAATACTGATAAAAGTTCCAGGATAAGTAATCACAGAGAAAACATCCTGTGTTGCTCTGCATCCAATTAGATACATATATTTTTTTTTACATGACTTCCTTTACCCTTATGTTAAAGCTTACGTTAAGATGAAGTTACCAGTAACCAGTCAGGATAGGAAAAAACAACAGCCCTGGTGGAGCCATCCCATAATGACTGATATCAGCTAAGATTCCTTTATTGCTGGTTTTCTCATTGCTTGAATCAGTTTGTGAATTCTAAATTCAGTATAAATCAGTCTTCAAGCACTCTTTTCAGCTAGTGTTGAAGAGACAGTCCTAGTTTGTAGTGTGAAACAAATAACTTATTCAGTATTCACTGATTTTCACATGGTAATGCTTGGAATTGCAAGTTTCATCTTAAACACCTTCTTCTCTGTAAGACTTGGAAAACCAAAATGAGCCCCAAAAATGATGTCAAAGTGGACAGAGCTTTTGTCACAAGGATCTCTTGCCATTTATTGGAAAGCACTTTGTTATACAGTACCTACGAGTAAAATGCATTGCTTTTTTCATTCCAAAAAATGTTATCACTTTTGAACACACAATTATATCTACACATGGCACAAAAACAAAGAAAGTCCTGATCTTTGTCTAGAATGAATTGATGACATATTGAAATGAAAAATGATTTTACTGTATTGATATCTCCCCTACCTCTAGAAGACAGGACACCTTTTATGTAATTATTATTTCTAACAGCATTAAATGGCCATGTCTGACAGCCACTTCTTCACACAGAGTAGAATTAAGGGCTGCTCATCACAATAAATGCCTGTTTAGTTGGCAAAGTATGACCAGTGGCATCTCTGCATCAATGATTAGTGGGTAACTCCTGCATCTGACACCACCCCCCAACGGCACCACCCAGCAAATGGTGCTGCTGTGAAAAAATTAAATATGCAGTTGTCATGAACTGAGAGTCCAAAAAGCACACCAGTCCCATAAATACTTAAAAAAAAATTGTCCTCTGGGGGTAATTTCCATCAAAACCCTGACTAGAAACAAAAGGGTCCTTGAAGAATCTGTTTAAAATGAAAGATTTATTTTCAACAAATACGCATGTAGCACAAGAAACTCCTCAGAGCACAAAAGCAATTGCCTGAAGATGCAAGGCAATCCACGACAAACATCATCCAAAGATACAATCCAGTACACAAAAAATCCAGAATATTACATCCATCCATCCATTATCCAACCCGCTATATCCTAACACAGGGTCACCGGGGTCTGCTGGAGCCAATCCCAGCCAGCACAGGGCGCAAGGCAGGAAACAAACCCCAGGCAGGGTGCCAGCCCATCACAGCAAGAATATTACAATAAGCACAACACATGTCAAAACACAAGTAAACACTCCATTCCTTAGCAAATTCAAAATAATCAACTAGGAACTATGGGAGAGTTCTACGGTTGGAGGGCAGTGATTGGCAGGTGGCTCCACCTCTTAGGGGCACCACCCAAAAAATACAAGATACTGTATTTAATAGTTACAGACAAAACCAAAGATTAATGTACATAAATAATAAACAAAAGAAACATTACTATAAATAAATGGCACAAAAATGGACAAAACTGACAAGAAATACGACTTTGAACCCCAGCCAGGGGAGAAACACAGGCTGCAACATGAAAGTAGTAAACTCCCCCCCAAATACTTTAATGTATTGTTAATGTGTTTATTTAAAACTGAACCTTGTTTTCATGACTACATTTCCTCAGTTTTCCATGATATACTCCATACAATTTCTTCTTTAAAAAAATATTTCTTATTGAAGTATGTGAAATTTTCTTTGCACCTGGCACTGCCAGCCTGTTTCCAGGTTGCTTGGGCTGGCCCTCAGACCCTGTAGTGTTCTGCACACACCTTTGCTCAGGTGTGCACATGTGCTGCCTGAAATTTTTGATTCTGCCTTGGAGCTTGGAGGTCAGAATGCTTAAGTAAGGCACTGGCTGATTATTTGTGATGCAGTTTTAAAGCTTGCATGAAGTTGAAGATCTCACTGTCATCATTATCATGAATCACAGCAATTACAGATCCACAATATGATTTAGCACTTCGCCCAGGGAATAAAAATTTGAAATCGATGAATATTCAAATGCATTTCTGTTTTTGGTATTAACATTTGACATTGAAATATCTTATAATAATTTCCTTTGGTGGTCATACTGTGGACATGTTTACACATTTTTAGGGCTTTATTCATCTGACTATCATCTTTAGCGCTCATAGCCTAGTACCTCGTGAAAAGCCATGTCATGTGAACAATCTTCCATGGCTCCTTCCATGATTCTCTAATGATGTTTATTCTACACATTCATGCTGTTAGCTCTGCCTCATACCATTCATTTGGGGGCAGAGGCAACACAATCTGCACTCACTTTCCCCAACTCTGTGAGCTGGGCCAATACAAACCAGCTGGAGATTGTCAGCAGTTATGTGTACCCATGCCATGAATTTAAACATAGAAGTGGGTCTTGTACATCCTGCTCTTTAAGTGCTTGATCTTCTCTTTTTTTCTCTTACTCAATCTCTCACACACTCTCTGCATGACTTCTTAGGACGGCTCTGCACTGCCTAAAAGCATATCTATTCCAAGTCCATGCGGTCCCACCAGAATTTTCATGCCAAATACGCCACTGAGTATGACTAATGATTTTGGTGATTGAGTTTGAACATTGGTTGTTGTTACGGATGTTTAAACCAAATGCATACCTGATATATGTCATCATGGTAAAGAAGACAAATGCCTTTTTTGTCATTAGGTTAAAATATCAGCTGGATGAAACGTTTCTTTCTGGAAAACCTCAAATTCCTACTCCCACCAACTCCCCACTTCAAAATCTGTAAATTAAATTAAATTGCTCTGCTTCTCTTCCTTAAACAATAAGGTGTTTTCTTCCAATATGACATCATTTTTGTGTTTTTGAGAAAAGGATTATGACTCGTGCCATACGCTTTCAATATAATTTAGATTTAGGCCAGTTAGAAGTTTCAAAGTATTTAGCATATATTGATATAATTGCTATCAACCAAGAACAGTTCACAGGATTTCAAGAAGCCCAAGAGGTGGGATTAAGTGTTGAAAACAGGACAGAATGAAGTGGCTTACATAATGGAAAGTAAAGGAAACACAACATCCTGAGGGAACGCTACTACGTTATTTATTTTAACATAGCCAATGCTTGTATATTTGACATTGCATTTGTGTTCATGAAAGAAGCGCTCTGCTCTCTGATGTAGCATGGATATAACACAATGTATTAAAACACTTTGAAAAGGGACTGGTTTTCATCCAAACACAGTGAGGCACCTGCTGAATATTACAGTCATTGGAGTAATTAAGGTCTACAAATTCTATAGCACTTGACAAAATAGAAAGCAAAGCTACTCCAGGAGAAATAAAAAGTAATATACTGCATGTTAAAGGCACTAAAGTTAGAGTGACGACTGGAGTAACAGGAAATCAGTTTGAAACTTCATAGCAGAAATAACAGTTTTTACAATTATAATATGTTCTTCCATTTTGTAAATCTGTTTTTTATGATTTGTTTAAGAGGAGCTGGATCCAATGCTTTAAGTGTAGAGTAACAAATGAAGTAATCCTCCAGTGGATACCAGTTTATGGCAGGGCACTGTACTTATAACATTCACACAGGGCCAATTTAGAGTCAAACAACAAACCTAGCAAAGCCATCTGCGGGATTAAGGAGGAAACCAGTGTGCATTCTTTATGGATGGTGCCTGGTCAGTGTTTGAGCCAAGGATTCTGGGATTGACGCTAACTCACCTTTTCATTATGCTGTTGTTTTTACTTATTGCTTTTACTGATAATGTTTATCGGACGGCACAGAATTAGAATTTAGAAAATATTTTTGAACTGAGTTTGGCTTGGAAAAGAAGTGTTGATTTTTGTTAATATTGCTGATTCATTGCCAGTAATGGACCTTAAGCAACTTCAGTAATAATGGGCGCAATCTTTAGCAGAAGCATAACAACTTTTAAGGTATAGTCAGTAAGTCTTTACATTTAAGCAGTTCTTGGATTCTTTCTTTGGTACATATCGATTTTGTACTTAATGCTTACTCATATTTCTTCTACTTTTCTTGTTTTTTTTGTCTCTATCACTTTTCTGATCATTTCACTCGTTTGGGCAGTTTAATTTTTAATCCATATGTTTTCCAGTTCATATTCATTTTGATATTGATTGATGCACAGGCACCTTCTCTTCTTGGTACATACAGTCCGTTTATATCAGACAAAATTAATTTATTGTCATTAGAGATTTGTTGCTTTGTCTATTTTGTTTATTTCAGTCCATGCTCAGTGAATGACTTCTAAACTAAATAATAAGTCATGGACTGCTAGGGCCCCACACCAATGAGTTTGTGTACTGTTTTTTGCCAGTTTATTAGGATGCTTCTTACACATCCATGTTATTCTCTGAAAGTGTCTGGCTTAGATATTTATTATATTATTTATTTTCTTGTTGAAATATATTGAAGAAGAGTGGTCTAAAATTGTGTGTGGGATTTCTCCTACACTTTTTAAAGACAGTAGCATTTGATGTCTTCATAATCACATGTAAACTGTCCCGCTGCTCAATCAGAACTGAGCCACTTGCAAACAGGGCTCAGTGTGGACACACTGCTCATTCTTTTAACATTTTATGTATTTGTATTCATTTTGCTCCTTCTAGTTTTCTTTATTCCTGTGTTTCTTATTTTCCATCCATCCATTATCCAACCCACTCTATCCTAACTACAGGGTCATGGGGGTCTGCTGGAGCCAATCCCAGCCAACACAGGGCGCAAGGCAGGAAACAAACCCTGGGTCAGGGTGCCAGTCCACCGCAGGGCGCACACACACACACCAAGCACACACTAAGGACAATTTAGAATCACCAATGCACCTAACCTGTATGTCTTTGGACTGTGGGAGAAAACCGGAGTACCCGGAGGAAACCCATGCAGACACGGGGAGAACATGCAAACTCCATGCAGGGAGGGTGTTTCTTATTTTTCATATTCTAATTCAAGTTGTATAATGCATTTTATTATCTGACTCTTTACTCTTACCTATGGCAGGTATTTTAATCAGCTTCTTTATTTAAAAGAAATTCTGTGCAGTGTTAGATTTGGGTTTTTTTTAAAGATATTTATAGGTTTCTGTGAATGTTGTGTCATTTGAACTCACCCTTTATCATCCTGGTTACTCATTATGCTTAAGTTTGGCAGTTGAAACCATACTAGTTACTGTAATTTATGTTATACAAATGGATGGCAGCACTGTAACATGGAGACATGGCACTACTAGCTCTAGAGATGGGTGTGAATTCTGGCCTTGGTGCTATCTTTGTGGAGGCTGCATATTGTGCCATGTTTTATTTTTTCTAGGTAATCCAGTTTTTCTTCCCACATTCCAAAGATGTGCAATTTAGGGTCACTGAAATGTCTGAGTGTGCAATGCCATCTAATGAAGCATTGTCCAGAGTTCGTTTCTGCCCAATAACTGATATTTCTAGGTTGGACAGTAGCTCCCCATTAGTTTGAGCTGAACATACCAGTCAAAAAAATGGATACAGGGTGGGATTAGTTATATATAGACCAGGGACGTGCAGTCAGGGGAGGCAGACCTCACCCGTCATCATGAAAAGTAAAAAAAACAATAATCTATACTAATAAAAGGCAAAGCCCTCACTGACTGACTGACTGACTGACTCATCACTAATTCTCCAACTTCCCATGTAGGTAGAAAGCTGAAATTTGGCAGGCTTATTCCTTACAGCATACTTACAAAAGTTAAGCAGGTTTCATTTTGAAATTCTAGACGTAACGGTCATAACGGTCGACAACGTCCGCCATGTTGAACTTTCTTATTTATGGCCCCATCTTCACGAAATTTGGTAGGCGGCTTCCCTGCACTAACCAAAACCGATGTACATACTTATTTCGGTGGTATGACGCCACTGTCAGTCGCCATATTGAACTTTCCAACGTCACTAATTCTCCAACATCCCAAGTAGGTAGAAGGCTGAAATTTGGCTGGCTCATTCCTTACAGCTTACTTACAACAGTTAAGCAGGTTTCATTTCGAAATTCTACGCATAACGGTCATAACGGTCGACAACATCCGCCATGTTGAACTTTCTTATTTATGGCCCCATCTTCATGAAATTTGGTAGGCGCCTTCCCTGCGCTAACCGAAACCAATGTACGTACTTATTTCGGTGGTATGATGCCACTGTCGGCCGCCATATTGAACTTTTCAATGGTCTTTGTTACTTATGGGCCCATCTTCAAGAAATTTGGTACGTGGGTTCCCAAAGCTAACTGAATCCTAATTACGTACATATATACGTCCATAGCCTGCAGCTTAGTCACCATGTGAGGCGCGTTGGGTCCCCCATCCCAACGCCTCCCACGTTGTTGGCTGCTAGCCCATATAAGGCCGTCTGTCGCTCAGGTCTCTACATTCCCTTCCTTCCTTCGCCACGGGATTCACATCTCCTTGCTGATAACTACAGCCTTTTTATTTAATCCACGGCTTCTCTGCTGTTTTATTGTTCCTTTATTACGATTATAGTTATTGTGTAGGTATTTTAGACTTACTTTACATTGTTCAGGTACCCATTTCCTTTATCGTTCCAACCATACCCCCATTAACATGTCTATCGAGGTGATCACCATCGATCAAAGAACTGTCACTTACCGAGTGGTTTCCATGCCCGGAGATGGCACCTGCCTTTTCCATTCTCTTTGTTACATATTGCATGGCCATATCAGGCTCACTCTTGATATCAGGAGGAACACTGTGTCTTATGTATTGAATGACTGGGACAGGTTCAAGGTGTAGACTGATGACGGTACAGGAGATAATTATACTACACGGGAGCACTATAAGAGTGAAATGCTTAAGCCCTTCACCTATGGTTCTGCATGTGAGTTGATGGCTGCCGCTAAATTGTTCAGTTGTCGCTTTTAAGTGTACCGAAATGGCCAAATAGTTTACACCTTTCAACAACCGCCAATGCATCTTAAACATCTTTGATTCACAGGTGACGATTTCAGTAGTGGACACTTTGATGTTTATGAATGTTTAAACTCTCAAAAGCTGGATGTGAAGTTATCGATGAAACTGGTTGTATGCTTACAATGTTTGACAGATGCCGAATGTCTCTTCAACACAAGTCCTGCAAATACTGTCGTAATTGAAACAAACCATGAAACTCAAACCGATTATGACAGCAGCAATCAAAGCTGTGAGATTTCAGACAAGATTACTTTTCACATTGCCAACTGTACGTTGCATGCTCAAGAGTAAACTCAGCATACAGCTTGGTCATATTACAACCGGAGGGCCGAACTGACAATCTGGTATACAAACAGATCCTTAACAAATAATTATTGGTATATTTTCCTTCAGTTTAAAAAGGTTTAATTTTCTTCTTAATAAAATTTTAAGGCAGTACTTCACCGCTGCGAAGCGCGGGTATTTTGCTAGTGATAATATAAAATAAATATGTCCACTGGTCTATAATATAAATTTGTTTTCTGTTATCATTTTTATAGTCAAAATAGCTGAATTGGCACATTTCCTGTTCAAATACAGGGGAGAAACATGAGGTGAGGCAGTGATAAGCCTCACCTCACCTTGGACTGCGCTCTCCCTCACACACTGCATTGATGCATGCAATTGGCGCGTGCCTGTTGCTGTCTCTCTGTATGTCACCAATATATTGTTTTCAGATACGTTTATTATACACCCTGACTTTCCACAGTCTGGCTAATATCTTTAATTAATGTATGTGACTTATTTAGTCTTGCTGATCGGACATAAAACCACAGTGAAAAGGCAGTACAGTCAGTACCGTAATGCACCGAAGGGGGCACATGTGAGCCCAACAGCTTGCTGCTGTTCTTCTTCGCAGAGGTGCCAATAAGTGATATCAGAAAGTCAAGTGCACTGCAGCGGTCCACTTATTTTTGTTTTTTGCTCCAACTGACAGCCAAAATGGAAGATTAAGACTTTTAAAACTAATGGAAGATTAAGACTTTTAAAACTAAAGGAAAATAAGGGGGACTTTTACAAGAAAGTAATGGAGAAGGATAGGTGCATGGACTTCATTTACAAATAGAGTTAAGACCATAAAAGGTTTTCAAATATAAAAAATTGGATCAGACTAAGAAAAAAAAAATCCAATATTTAAAAACTAAATTTTGACCTTAAATAAAATATTCTTTTGTTTTTCTTGTTATCCTTTTGTTGGGCAGAGTGGTGGCTCTGAGGTAGGAATCTGAACTGGTAATCGGAAGGTTGCTGGTTCAAATCCTATAAACACCCAAAGTGACTCTATTCTGTTGGGCCCCTGAGCAAGGCTCTTAACCTGCAATTGCTTCATCCTGGGTATGGTGTTAATCTGCATGCAGCCCTGCAAGTAGGCCCTCCTATCTGCAGGAAAAAACCTGGGGGTTGATGGCAGAATAGGCACTCCAGCCACCATAAAAAATCACACACTGTTCCATTCCATCTGAACTAGTGTGGTGCCGAGGTGTCACCCATTGCATGCCTGCACTTGGGTCCTAATCTGGGGATCCTAAATTGCTTTGTCATGTGGTGGGTGCAGCAATGTGCTGTATCAGTGCATGCTCCTCACCTCTCTCCTCTCTTTTGTTGAACAGTCTGTATTAGAATTGATTAAAGCATCAGCATTAAAATATGTAAGGAAATTAACCTATTTATTCTAAGAAAAGGACAATTAAGAGGACAAAAGCTTAATCCACAGTTATAGTAGCTACACTCCCACAATACCAAGCTCCTCACTGTAACAATATGTGATACCCTAAATTTTTGCAGATATCATGCACACTCAGAAGAGGTTTTGCTCACTTCCACAACTAAAGTTTATAGTACTTGTACATACTCCAAACATTTTGGCAACTTAACCCATGGGCTCCCTGATATGCTGGAGCTCCACCATCAACTAATTTTTCTTGGCATTGTTCAGTTCGATGGGCTTGTACCTGCACCCATGACAGAGTCCACCAGCACCCTCCTATCTTCCTAAAAAAATAGAAGTCCTCTATGAACATCTGTACATGGCGTAATTTGGAGTAAAGAAAAGCAGCTGGTTATAGGATGTGGAGAAACTGAGAAAGGGAAGGTTCTTGGGGTGCCCCATGTTACTGACAACTCTCTCCAACACACAGTCTGGTTTACTTTGTATACATTTCCAGTAAAAGTAATGCAGTTGAAAAAGAAATGTTGACATTAATATGTGGTAATCAAAAAAGAGAAAATTAATCTTTGAGTAGTTATTATATTTTGAGCACCACTGCCTCAACCCAGGATCTGATACAGTAAACATGAGAATGAAAAAAATCCCCTCTCATTTGGCTAATTTGTACTATTCTGGAAATCTCTTCTATAATTTTGACATTATTCTGAGATTTTTCAGGTAATTAAGACAGCTATAACATACTCACTAATAATGGCGCCAAGGAGTGGTGACCTGTTGCAAGCTGCTTAGCATGGCAAGTAGAAAAAATCACTGCACTCTATACATATTATAGGGTTTATGGGGTCATTATTATAACGATAATACATTAAATGTATTTATGTTTCCACAGGCAGAAGGGTAAACTACTTTCTATCAGAGACAAACAATGATCATCAGCCCTGATCAGCATTTTTATTGGATTTAACTGATACTAAGCATGCCATGGATGTGCTAAGACAGGCACTTCGGTAGTGTAAATGATTACTACACAAGTGTCCTTTACATAAGGAACACTGTTAACATTTCAGCAGATATTCAAGTAGACCCCAAGGGAATGTGTTTTGGTGTTGTATATCTATAAAAATGACTGAAGAACATTTAGCATTTGTTTTACTGGTAGCACATTACAAAGTGTGAATGCATTAATAGTGTGTGAGTTGGCAAAACATGACATAAGATTTTCAGAGGGGCTGATCCCTGAACAATGCCACAGAGCCAAAGGCCAACCCAGAAGTCCTAGCCTTGGACAAGGTGTCAGTCGATTGCAGAGCCCATTCACACAGGTCCAACACAGAGTTACCAGTTAGTCCAATATACCCCTTTGAAGGTGGGAGGAGAACATATGATCAAGAGAAAAATGTATATACACAACGTGGAGTGTGCAAATTCTGCACAGATGGCAACCAGGCTTGGAGTTTGAACTCATGACGCTTAATCTTTGAGGCAGCAGTGCTAAGAATTGTGCTTGCAAAATAAAATATTTTGGTCAATATTATTTATTAACAGAGGTCTAAATACATACTTATATTTGTTAATTGAGAAGTACACAGTTCAGAAAAATAAATGATAACCTTATTGCAGTACTTGTAAGCAAATATAGGGAGTGCAATTGTAACTGGGCAATTGCAATGAACAGAAAATCAGATGAATCGACAAGAAAAAAGGTCAGAAAAAAGTATGGATGGATAAAAAATGATATTATTAAGCGACCAAATAAAACAACAGGATTTTGAACGCAAAGTTATAGTCCTGGCACAAGAACATTTCTAATTTAAAGCCTGAGCGCATATACTGCATTAACAGGTTTATCACAGTTTTAGTATTAAGAGAACTGTCAAGAAAGGAATAAAGTGTTTTAGGAACAGCAAAGGGAATATCAAATGATTAGGAAGCACTGGAAACACAAGATACTTTTTTAAGATTTCACTACCGGGGCCAGATTTGTTATTAGGAGCTATATGGAATTATAGAGCTATCAATTCACTTCAATTTGGTTTATGTTTTCTGTCATGTGTACTTAGTATGTTGAAACTCTTACATGAATGTCTCCCACAGACTACTGACAGTAATACAATTCAAATGACAGACACAAAAAAATGGACAATGAATATAACATTATACTTTGAATGCCATATATATAACCAAGCAGGTAATACCACTCCGGGACAGGAGGGGGCGCCATCACTAACTGTTCTGCCTCTTACTTCCAAAGCTCCAAGAAGACACCCAATGGGGGCTTATGATATACACAGAGAAAGGTCACAGCCTCATAAAAACCAGCCAACACCAGAAGGAGACGTAATTTCTTGAATTCAAGTCTACTAGACCTCCTCTAGAGGTGAGTTATTTAAAAGACTGTAAAAGTAGACCATTTGAGAGAGCTGAGGATTGGCATTTCTTTCATTTGTATTTATGCAGTGACATCTTGTTTATTTAAATTTACATATTAAGTTGGGTAGCCTGGTTGGCTCCTCAGCTACTCCCTGGGACTCAAATCATTCTAGCGATTACATTTATGTATTTATTTATTTATTTATATATTTATATATATATATATATATATATATATATATATATATATATATATATATATATATATATATATATATACAGACCCCTGTGACCCTGTAGTTTGGATATAGCGGGTTGGATAATGGATATATCTATATATAAATATATATATATATATATATATATATATCACTATTCTCCCTCGCGTGTGGGTGGAAGGCTGAAATTTGGCGCGTTTCAGCTTCCTACAAAAGTTGGGCATTTTAAATGTAAGTCACATCTAAGCAGTTATATCCATTTACTGTAATGGAGATGAGCTTCAACGCCGTGGATTTCTGTGATCAATGGGTCTTTTAAGTACATAGAAAACCACGCTTCCTCAAAAAGCGTTTGAAAACATGCATTATATAATTGAGAAGGCAGCGAAACAATAAGAAGCGGATGGCTTACATAGCTACAACCATATTCATGAGTTCTGTATTGAAACAAATTATGTAAACCTACTCAATTAAATTAAGTTCATAGACAGGCTGCTGGAGCTTGTAATTGTGCCTGCCCATATGTCTCTCCGTCATCTCAATCCAATAGCAAACTGACACGGCTAAATATTCACGGGTGAAGGACTGTGTTTATGGAAGGAAGATGAGATGGTCAGGGTGGTGTTTGACACAAACTCAGCGAAACTTTGAGAGAAAGTTTTAAGCTCAGGACTAAGGTAACATTAAATACAGCCACGGAGCACAATGGCACCAGCACAGCTGGGTATTGATGCATGTACACCGAGCGGCTTGAACTGACGCAGTGCACAGATAAAAGGCAACAGTTCCAAAGAGCGCTGAATTACACAATTGAAAAGGCAGCAAAAATATCTCTGATAAGCATATTCATAAATCCAGCTACTGCGGAAACAAAGCACGGTGGAAAAAGTCAATGTCCCGCTAAAGGAAGACAGTGTAAAAAAGGCATGCAGTGTGTCAGGTCTCAGATAAAGAAGAGGAGCTGTTTATTGATGCACGAATCGATGAATGAAACCTGTCATCTTTGCGATTGACAAACACGGAATGTAACTGAACACAACACATCCTACAAATACGAACCTGATTGAAAGAAATAATGATAATCAAATCCTTAATGACAGCAACACTCAGTAACACTCACAAAACAAATGACTGTATATTGATTGTTATTTTTAAAATGTTCCCTTTTCTTTGCTACCTTTTTAACACACTAGAAGATCTATATATATATATATTTAATTGTATAGCTCTACAAGAATAACTGATACTTTATCTCAATGATTGTTTTGGTAAAGCCATACTGGAGTGTATTCATTAGATGAACGGTTAAACGAGGGAGGATGACTCATTGAGGCATAAAGGGTGTTATTTCATGTCTAGAGGGCTATCTGAATAATGATCACATGTGAAAAATTTATCTTTTCAAGGGCTATTTAGTCCAAATGTGTCAAACTCAAACAAATTAACGAGATCATTTTATATACTGTATTATTGTTATTAAAGCCGGGTATATGAAGCGCTGGTAACACAATAAACTACAGATCCCATAATGCAGCACTTCAGCTGCCTTGCATCAGGGTAACCTGAATGCAATTCAGAAGATACAGAAAAAAGCATAATTAAATAAGAATCTGACACTTCAGCGGACGTTTTAACCCGTGCACAATCACAAAGTGATTTCAAGTGAAGCTGCTTTTATGGGAGACACAAATGCACCAGTTCACCTTGCCCCACTTTCCCTGTTGCCAAGTACTGTTAAACCAAGTCGTCACTACGGTGTTCCCAAACACGCACTTTGCTGATAAACTGAGCGCACTGCGCACTGAGTTTGCACGGCGCTTTGGTGACTTTGATGAACAAAAAAAGTCCGTCTACATGCGGCTCGAACCTTGTGCATGTTTGGTAGCACATATCTGTGTGAGAAGCTCTTCTCAGTGATAAAGACTAACAAAACAGCACACAGGAGTCGCCTCACTGATGAGCACCTGCAATCCATCCTGAGAATCTCCACAACACAGAACCTCACAGCAAACAGAAACGAACCTGTGGCCAAAAAGATGCCAGGCGTCCAGCTCTAAAATGACATATGAGCAAAGACAACTGAATGATTTGATTTGTTATTGCACGTAAGAGCGGAGTCAACCGTTTTAACAAACAGCGTATTGCACTGATACTGAAATAGCTGTGTGTGTATATATGTAGATATGTATGTATATGTATATATATGTTTATATATGTGTGTGTATATATGTATATATATATATATATATGTATTTGTGTGTATATATGTGTGTGTATGTATGTATATGTGTGTATATATGTGTGTGTATATATGTAGATATATATGTATGTATATATGTGTATATGTATAGATATGTATATATATATATATGTTTATATGTGTGTGTGTAAATATATATATATATATGACAACAACACTCATCACTCACAACAGTGACAAAACAATTACATTGACAATCAGGTTACGTTATTTTCAAAATGTTTCCTTTTCTTTTCATTGCTTCTTTAACACACTACTTCTCCGCTGCGAAGCGTGGGTATTTTGCTAGTATATATATATAATGTAATGTGCATGTGTGGGTGTATGTGTGTATAACACATATATAAAAAACAATCATGTATATGTCTGTAAAGTTTCTGTTGATTGAAGGATAGAGGCTATCAAGGAATCTAGTGGTGTGAGTTAAAACATCCCCATTTAGTTTGCATGGGGGAGAGAGGTCGTTATTCAGGACAGCTGAGGCCTTTAATAATCTAGTATATCTGTGTAAGTGGTATGTGTTATACATGTCCTGAAAAGACAGCTGCTGGTTGCCAATAATGTTTTGATCTGACTTCTTCAGCATCTGCAGCACTTTTGAGATCTGAGCTCTGAAGGTACCATAACAGAACATCCTGCCAGAGGGGGCTGACTCCACTATTAACCTATTGAGTTTGGTGGGCACTGATTGAGAGATCCAGGCTTTCCTCAGACATCTGAGAATTTACTAAGATGTGCTGTGCCCACTTCAGTTTAGTCTGGGGAATTTTAAACTTGGATCCCGCTGTTGCAGATGGGAGTGAGTTCTCCTTCCTACTTTCTGAAGATTATAACCAAATCCTGGACTTTGCTGACATTAAGAGATGTATTTTTATTATGACACCACTGTATTAGAAGGCAAATCTCTTCTGCATAAGTCGTCCCATTATGCGATTTGACTGTGGTGGTGGCCATGAACGTCTGCTGGAGGAAGCAAGGTGGGTCCCAAAAAGCCAAGTTATATTTTTTGTTTAGTATAGCTCTCTGTGCATTTATAGATTTTTCACTGGGATTACCTTAGAAAAACTATTAGTTATACTGCACTTTCAACTTTTAATTTGCATTGTGGACTTTTATTACTTAACTGTACACTAGTCCTTTGCAATTTGTAATCTCCCTATCCAAAAAAAAAATCACTCTTACACATACAAAGTTCACTATCCACATCAAAACCCCATATTCTGAATCTGCATTAAAAAAAATGCATTACTCACATAAAATAATTTTAAAAATGTTAGAACATGATATGCTACAAAGTCTAAAGAAGAAAAGATTTGCTTATGTTAGGAAAAGACTTATGTATTCTAAACAGTGGTGCTCAAGATTCTTAGTTTTGTGTACCCAAGAAGATATTAGTATCAGAATTAACAGTGCAAGCAATGATTCTCTTATGTAATGTATTGCATAGGAACACCAAAATAGTTGATTAAATTATTGATTTGGGAAAAACAACTTTATATTTTGCCTTAAATCTCATTCTGTACAACATAAAATGTGAATTCAATTTTCAATTGCAGAAATACTGCACATTGTTACATTCAGAAAACCTGAAAATGGACACGAAGATGAGAATGGACATGAGAATATTCTGCAGCTGAGGGCAAACTTTACTCATCCAAACGTGATCCATAAGTTTGCAAACTAAGTGATAATACTCCAGATGCATGCTAATGGAACAACAGCAATACCAGCAGGTGTAAATATCAGATGATTCCACTGTGTTGAAAAGTCAGTGCCTAACACCCACAGCTCTGTCATCTGGCCTCTTACAATCTACTCGACAGGCAATTTTTCATGATTTTTCCATTTTTGGCAAAAAATGAACATTTTAATTAAATGCTTTGAATGCTTCCAGATGTTTGTTTATTTGTTCCAGTAAGCTTGTAAATAGTTTGCTGCTAGAAATTTTCACTTTGCTGCAAATCAGCCACACTGTAATAAAGGTAAACTGCAACAAAAAGTGAGAAGTCCCTGGTGTCTATTCAACAGCTTTCTTTTTGAAGGCTGCCCTCCCCTGGGGGCTATAATAGCCATTTTGTGCCATTTAAAAAACATATATACACCAAGGCTGGAATTTCCCCAAGATTAATATTATTGAATGGCATTGAGCCTTGTGAGGAATAAAAGTTTGCCCTACACAAACAGTCTTTTAATAATAAAGAAGGTTTTCTAAGCATGTGCAATTAATATATAAATATAATGTACTCTAATTATAATTACTTTGGACAGAAAGTTATGCATTTCCTGCAGTATAATGTGAAAGGTATAATTAAGCAATATATAAACTTGAAATAAAGTCAAAAATAACAATTACAATTTAATCTTCTCAAATACAGTATAGTATAATATTTCCCCTAATATGGAAACTGTAAAAGGTAATCCTAAATTATCAACATACTGCAATACATTGAAAATAACATAATTTATAATCCTAGATTTAAAATAAATCATTTAAAATGACCTAGAAAAAGGGTCTAGCATCAGGTGCAAAGGAGAAAACTGACCCTGGATGGGACAGCAGGACTCACACATACACACACACACCAACCCACACTTATATGGCACCAGTTTGGAGTTTCCAGTAGACCTGCCAAGCCTGTCTTTGAGATGTGGGAGGAAAGCTGGAGCTGAGTTATTATGAAATTGAATGCATAAGTGTTTACTTCTGCTTACTGCCATATGGATAAGAATCCCTGGCTGTTCACACCTCAGGAAATCTACATTATAACTGGCAAATTAAAGACCAGAACAGACACAAGATGCAAAGATATGCCCATCTCTTCTAAAGACTACAAAACTCGATTTAGCTCCATTAAAATGAATAAAGTTCATGCAATATTATAAATGCAAACCATTTCAGGACTGAAGACACATCCAGCCACAAAAAAATAGCCACCCCATATAAAAATGGGAATAACCGTGGAAGAAGAAGAGGAAGAGGTTTTTGTACTGTATTATCCTAGTGTATAAATTGCCAGATTAATAATTTTTACTATATTACCATATATGCTAGCGTCTAAGTTCTCCCGTGGATAAGTCGGGGCTTGATTTTACAATGTCATTTCTGGTATTTTATAATGTCAGTCGTATAAGTCAAATGCAGAAAACTCACACTATTGGTCGAAGAGATTATGATATGCTAACTCCTACCTGAGTGAGTAACCACTGAGCACACGTTTTTTTTTCTATGTATTGTGCTTACGTGACCACACGGCAATACCTGAAATATTACAAAGCAATGTTTGCATGGTTTTGCATTTTTTGGAGCTCACACCCTCATACAACTTTATCATAAGAGCATCCCTTATCTACGATGGAGCGATTGATCAGAAGAAAATATGAAGCTGGTTTTAAATTAAAAGTCGTTGAAGTGGCGAAAGAAATTGGTAATTGCGCTACTGTGACAAAATGCGATGTATCTGAGAAACTGGTTCGAGATTGGAGGAGGCAAGAAGTTAAAAAAAATATATATATATGTCACATTTTTGATAGATAGATAGATGGACGATCTAGGAACAATCTCCTCAGTCTGTCAGTGAATGGGCATATAAATTGTGCTCTGATTTTGTGATCGATTTTTCGGGTTTCAAGATTCTACTTATACACAAGTATATACGGTAATTTTAAAAATGTTCATATTCTTACTAATTTTATTCAAAGTTGCAAAGTATATATGTGGAGGGGAAAATAATAGAACACATTCAACCCTTCCTTGTATTATGTCTTATTATCAGCTTTATCAAAGGTTAAGTTAAACTACTTAGTGCTTCATGACAATATACTGTATTACCATACCTGACCATACCATACCATTGTCTAAGCCTGATTAATCCTGAGCAAGGTCCCAGGGTCTGCAGCCTATCCCAGCAGGCATAGGATGCAAGGCAAGAAAAATAAAAAAGGTACTTTTAGAAATGGAAAAACAGTATGCTCAGTCTACAGCGATACACATTCTGCTGCAGAAGAAAAACTTCAAATATGCACTGACCTGCTAGGCTCTGCATTGGTTCTGTGTGCTTAAATACCATTTAACATTAGAAATTATGATGCAAAAGAATTAGTTAAGGAGGCTGATGGGGTTCTGACTTATCAAAGTTACTACATGTCATACAATGTTTTCTCCCCTCTTGATAAAGGAATTAATTCAGTGGTTCTAGTTGGCCCAAATTAGCACGCCATACTACTCTAATCTGCTGCTTCCAGGCATTCATTATTTTCAGATGGCTTGCGCTGTTTGGTTTGCCTTTACTTATGAGATGCTGCTTATGTGAATATTTCTAAGACTCGGCTTCGCTGTAAATTCTACTGGTTTACACAGACAGACTCAAAGACCTTACTTTTAAGTGTTTTCTGGCTGTCTAATCAATGTCTGAGAATCTTCTGGAGGGTGAAGTTTCCATTTCAGACATATAAAAAACAAAAAGTGATGCTTCCTTTTATTGAGGTTCCTGTAATGGAGCCAATGGAAATCAATAAATAAATGAATAACGGTGAGTGTGAAAATGTTACACAAAGTAACTTGCAGTGCTTTCATGGAGGACACATAAGGCTACTGTACTGTAGATAAATATTGAAATACAAGCCATCCTGGATCCTTCAAAATGCATTTAGATTAAGCAAGTAAGCGCAATTCAGAGGAACATTGCTTCTACTTCACACCCTCGTAAAACTTTTAGGGGAAGTCTCAAAACAATTCCAACGTCTCTGGGAATTTCTTTAGCATTAATAAGGCTTAACAGACCCACAAAGAATGTAAATGGCTGATCCTCTAAAACCATCAACACGAATAGCAGATGAAACTGACTGTGGCAAGAAAGTGATGTTGATATTACAATCCTCACCATAACTAAGTATAGAATTAAAAATATTGCCCTTAAGAAATTGTAGAATAAAATAACTTACTGCACTACAGACAAAAATATCATGGTTTAGTTTTCAAGACACAGACTTTAAATTTGGTACATATGTAATCCACACAGGTTTTCACATCAGGTTTTTGACATATAATCTCAAACAGAGAATGCACATTCGATTCAAGACAATTAAATTATACTTCTGTCGAGAACTTTTCCTAAAGGTTTGTGTCATGGCTGCATGGTGTTTCATGCATAGCCATATAATCGTACCATTAAACTACCATCACAACCTGCCCCGTACTCTGAAGCTGATTCAAACATAATAATTAATTAGGATCTCTGACTGTATTTGGTTTAAACACAATCATTTTTCCCACTTTAAATTTACAATGGACTTTTCAGGTAAAACCATGGAAAAGCTAGAAAACACAGCTATATCAATATACAGTAAACAAACCTAACATGTACAGTATTTATGCAGTATGCAGTTGTTTTTGCATGAAAACATTGAAGTCTGACTCAGGGATAGTCCAATTTAGAATATAAACTATAAGGAGTCTTAATGGGCTTGGAAAATCTGCTATTGTTGGCCTTCTGTTATCAAGCATTAAGTGTCTCTTTTGCGATGTCAGTAGTTAAGTTAAAAGCTAACTGGTTGAAGATGAAGGACAGTGCAACTAAAGGGAAGAACAGGTGACTATACTCCTAAGAGGCTGGGATAAAGAAAATCCATATTTACACCTCTCATCCCATCAGTTTACCCCTTCTAATTTAAATGAACGCAGTCTCCAGTGAGTTTATGCTTTGCAGGTCAGACATCTCTGGTGAAACTACTTTTCTAATGGGCAACTGTATGCTGGTTGCTAAGATAAGTGTACAGTAATATTTACAGGGACATTTTGAACTAAAATTCAGGTCAAGACTAGAAAACACAGTTCATCAATAATCTTTTTAAAATGTAATCATTTTTACAATTTCTCCATGCTCCAGAAAAAAAGACATACTGGTTTCTTGATGAACCAGCAACAATTTTGTTACACTTTGAACAAATCTTAAAAGCCAAGCTAGTTTAGTGTCATCTATAATTTCATATGGAGGCACAAAAATATGCAATGTCAATATCAAACCTACTTAATCCAATTCTGGGTGAAGAAGTCTATCCCTGTACCATCAAGTGCAATTCCACCAGTCCACCCAAAGGGAAACACATACACACAGTTCAACAGAGCCAATTTAGAGTTAACAGTTAATCTAATATATACAAAAAAACAATTAGTCGTGAAAGTGAAAATCCACACTAATGCTGACCATACATGCAATCCAAATTCCACTGTACTCATGTGCTGCCCTATTACTGCAGTGAACTTCAGCTAAATGTAAATGGTACAGTTTTAAAAAGACATACAAAGTTTTTCCCATCATATTTACATTTAAGGCCAAATGTGCTAGAAATAATCAAAACATAAATCTTGGAATCTGGTACAGACAATGACAGATTCAACTCCATTGTATACAGTTTAAAATACTCAAATTTAAAGACTAGTACACACACATATATATATATATTGTGGACGCTGGCCCGGACACAGACAGGCAGACATGTTGTTCATCACCCAACACACTGTTTATTTACAAATATTTACAAAACTGTGCACTCACAACCCCAGTGCCTCTTGCACCGATTCCCCCAAGTCCAGGCCTCACAGTCTCTGTGCCTCTCTCTCCTGGCCCCTTATATACAGCTCCCGGATGAGCACCAGGTGTTCCCGGCATTCCTCCCTTGGCCACGCCCCAGCGTGGTGGAAGTGCCGGCTGTCTTCCCGGCAGCTCTCCGGGTGTCTCCCAAAGTCTTCCCCCCAGCACTTCCCGGTGTGGCTTAAGTGCTGGGCTCTCAGGATATATAGGCACTGGGGAGCTGCCTGGCGGTGGCCATGGGTCCCTACAGGGCTGGGCTTCCAAGCCCTTTACCCGAGGCACCCAACATAACCAGGACGGACGCCCCCTCTCGGTCTGGAGGAGGCACAAGCCCTCCTCTGGTCCTCCTGGGCGTCGGGGACCACAGTATATATATATTATAATATGTGTATCATAAAAAACACCAATATCTGCAACATATCCCTTTTTTGTGTGTTTATTTTAAAAAACAAATCCCAACTCTGACTCTCTATGTCTTTCAAAATTTTATAAAAAAAAAAGATGGTGAATGAATAATTCTCAACTTCTAGCACTTATTTTGTAGCTTTACGAGAACTGACATAGCTATTCCTTTCTTTTACAACCCTCAAGTGATCCACAACAGTACTGTTGTGAAAAGTAAGCACAAAGCACCTCAGTATATTGATTGCTCTTCACCTTTATATCCAAGAAAAGATCCATGGATATGATAAAAACCAGATCACTCTTAAAGAAGTACTTATTCTTCCTGCAACAAAATTCTGAAGACTGACAGCTCACTGCTCACGTTCCACTGTCACTCCTCATTTTCAAAATTACTCCAGGAGAAAGAGGTGCAGTCCTTTTAGCACACTGCTTCTTACTTCAATGAATATTGGCTATATATAAAAGGAAAGAAAAACAGGTGAGTTGTCCAGTGCAAAGTTTAAATATGGTATTAATGGTTACTAATGCGTCAGCCCTACCATTGCAAGCAGGACCCATGCATTGATTGAAAAGTGTGGTGGTTTAAACCATAAATTCCATCCTATATGCTGTAGCACTATAGACTATGAATGGCTGAATAACATGGAACCTTGGAAGGTGTCAGGTTTTCAACTGAATTCAACTTCCTCTGTATTAAAACTACACCATGAGAGCGCATTGTAGCACAATGCTCGTGATCCAAAGTGGTGATGCTGATCTGGATGAAAATAAACCTAAAGGGAAAAGCCAGGTACAAATATATAGAAACATATATTACTTTAGTAATACCTGAAATCAAAGAGTAAATAAATCTCAAAACACAGGAAGCAGTATCCAAAAAAAAAAAAAATAGAAAGAAAGCCCTGAAACAGGAAACAAATTGAGGTCTATCTAATTAGACAGTAAGGCAGTAGACGGAAACACAACTGAGGTTGTCAAGTGTGAGCTGAGGTTATTACATTAGTATTAGTGTTCTTTAAAAGGTGGCGTTGAGTACTAAGAGGGAGAGTGCCTCTCTGAAGCTTGTACTTTGGACTGCAGTAAAGACACCATGTGTATTGGAAGAATGAGAGATGTGAGGCACTGCAACTCTTTCATTTGGTTGTGGCTTTATATTTTTAAAAGATTACGTAATAAAGATACTTATCTTTCATCTTCAGGTACCTTGGTATGTTATCAGGCGGTGGTAGCTGTTAATATTTAAGCAAAAAAGAACAGACTAACATTGGATCAATACATTTTTGCTCTCCATAAATGTATTATTGTTATTTGATTAAATCAAATGAGGTATGTGTGTCTCTCACGAGTGGATAGTTTTTTGTAAGCTACTTCCATAATATTGTTTATTTAATGTTTGCAAATAAAGCTGATACCTTCTTTTGTCAATTGATAGGTATCCAAGGTTTAAATTATATTTGAATCACTTCCTATTTGTCTTATTAGAAGTTCTTGGTCTGAGTGGGTCTGCAAGCAGTTTAAATACTGATTTTACTGTTGACAGTATGGCAGAAATGAGAATGTCTTTTATAATCTATTGAATTTTGTTATGCTTGTTCAGTGTATGTAGTTCTGCCAATTTTGATTCACAATCTATGTAAACCAATCCTGCAGTAATACTGTAGTTCATTTTTTTTAAAATTTTGAAACTGTTCCCAACTTCCCCAGCTTCCATTAAACCTCAGCTGAAACATTGTGCTTTACATATTCTTACAAAACCTTGGCAACTGGAACATTCAATAAATTCAATTTAAGTGTAGCACACTCTGTACATCAAAAGGTACTAATCAGACATACTGTAAATCTAATAGAATTAGTGGATAAAAAATCCAACCATGCTCAAATCAGTAAGTCAGATCTCTAATTAATGATGGTAAAAAAGAGAAAAACAAACTTATATTAGATAAGGGACACACAAAACCAGGTTTTGAGTATAAGGCTTTGAAGTGACCCGGTAAGGCAGCTACTTTAAAAATCTGTAGAAGTATTTGTTTTCAAAAATTCCATTTATCAGCTTAAAATACAAATACGTAGAAATGATATTCTGTTCTCCCAATGTCACTGAATCGTGCTAAGTGGATTTGAGAATGTTCTGTTGTAATATATTGTAATCTTAAGCATTTATTCTTTTACACTTCTTTGTTTATTGGTTATTGGTGACTGACAACTGTCTTTTCATATTCATAGCCCCACTCAAACAGCCTTGCTAAAATATTTAAGCTGCGGTGTTTCTAGAAAGAGTTTCTGTTTCCTCTTTCTCTCTTCGTTCTTGTTGTTTATCCCTAATCAAACTTTTTTTCTTCAACATCTGGTTTTAATAAGATACTCATTTCTACAGCAAGCTAAATGAAAATGTATATATGGAATATTATAGGTAATTCAGACAGTTTTGCTCACAAACTAGAGCAAAAAGTTAATTATTGCCTACTGATATTTATTACAATATTTAATCTCTCATTACATTTATTAACATTTTTCAACAGATTAGGAAATCTAAACAAATGGTTCTTATTTGAACTTGTTACATATGTGTTCATAAATACTACACTAAATCAATATAATTTCTTAAATAACCCTACTACAGGGACGCACATAGAAAAGTCTGCCTCACCTTTGTTTTAGCTAAACAATAAATATAGTCAGATGAAGCTAGTCGGAAGTCTCCAAGAAGATTTAATTTCATTCTTTTAGTTCTGTTATCCGCCCTGCGGTGGGCTCGCACCCTGCCCGGGGTTTGTTTCCTGCCTTGCACCCTGTGTTGGCTGGGATTGGCTCCAGAAGACCACCGTAATCCTGTAGTTAGGATATAGCAGGTTGGATAATGGATGGATGGATAGTTCTGTTATCTAAGTACTTGCTGGAGAGAAGATAAGCCTTATTCAATGAAACAAAACATTTTGATTGTGGAACTGCATGTTCCTTCAAGTTGACACATCCTACGAAATGCACAATTCAGTAATTGCTATTGGTTCTGTAACCAATGAAAGAAAAACAAACCCTTCCATATGTAATCCAGAGGTTTTTACCACCACCATAATAATAATAAAATAATAATAATAATAATATTACAAAATAGATTTTCAAATGTAATATAACACTTGTAATTCTTCCATTACTAATGAAACTTGTAATGACACTAACTCTGGGCTATTGATTCCCGTGCCACCCGATATAAGGAAAAAACTGGCATTATAATTGTTTATACAATTTATGACCTAAAAAAGTCATTATGGTACAGCAAGTTTATTTTTCTGGCTACACAAAAAATATTCTTTCAGTAACACAATGGAATTCCATAAAGACTTCATAAAAAGAATGTATCTCTGCTCAGTTAAAAAATACTCAAAAGCAGAAAGGCTTGGTGTCAATTACAGCAATTTCAGTTAATAACTGCAATTTCTTCCTCATACTTTAATAATATACTGTATGCATTTTGTTCATTGTTCTCTTTTTTCCAAATTCTTCTTGGGCTTAAACATATACCACTTATACAGTATGTTCAACACATTGTATAAAGCTTTTCAGCAGATACATTTCACATTCATTATATCTTTTTTAAATTCTGCACTTGAAACAGCTCAGTCTTTTTCATTAGGTTTTAGATGCAAATAATCACATCCATACTCGATAACAATCTTAGCATCACTGGTGAATAGCATTTATCTCAGATGTCTTATTCAAGGTTTCTTGACACTGAATCTTTATTTTTACATCTGCTGCAAATACGGTTTATTGGTTCCCACATTAACTTATTAATACTGGCCCATCTATAACAGATCTCTGGGTGGCACACATTAAACAGGTCCATGCAGATATACAGCAAAATCAATTGTGAAACATTAACTGCACCTCACATTAAGGCAACTGCAAACTATAACTAATTATGATAAGTCGCTGTATAAATTACTCCACAACATCCTCAGCAATCAATTTAAAACTCAATGAGTCTAAATCTGCGTCTGGAAAATGGGATGAATGCCTAACAACTGTGTCAATAATAATAACATAGGGGATTGCCAATGATGCTCTGAGAAAGATAATTGCTTTCACTGAAGCTGTATTTAAGATAAAACTAGTTCCAGTGGGTTCTTTCTCATTCAGCATTTTAGAAGCTTATATCACTTTTTTGATGAACACTTCACATTAATTAAGAAAGAGCTCTTCAAACTGGCTGTTGCGTTTTGGAAGGTCGTCATAATGTAGCCAGTTTGTCTCCCTGTCAATAACTGCTTAGGTGTTGGCCGCATTTGGGCAGTATCGAAGCAATTTTGTGCTCTTCTCAATATGATTACAAATTCTGCTTTGAAAAGATATAATATTGCATGTCTTGCTGACTTGGAACATACTATGTAATAATATAAGATTTTCCAACCTGATTAATCCAAATCCAGGTTGTGCAGAGCTGTAGCCTATACCAGCAGCACTGGGTACAAGGCTGGAAATATGCCTGGTCAGGCTGCCAGTCCTTCAAAGGGCACTCATTGTCATACAATTTCTTAAACAAATACAAATGAAAATAAAATGGATAACAAACATAATAGCACACAGCAGATCTATCAATTTCAGATCTATTTCAATTAGAATAGGACCTTAAAAGGATTCCATTGATTTGTTTATTTTATTGGCATTTTGTTGGCCAAAATAAAGGTATGTATATAATGTGTCACAATTTTGAACACTGGTCCACTGCCAGAAGGGTACAAGAAGATGGTGAAGTCACATAGTGGGAGTCTAATGTCTTTGTCTGATCTCTTCCCCGCAAGAAAGAAACACTGATGGCTAAAGCCCATCTTGGCTTTTCTCCTCAGTCCTTTTACAAATTCAGTATTTTCCACACATTAACTAACTTTATTTTGGCAATTCATGAAGACCAGAGGAGCCATTTTTGTAGACACAGCCTTTATCTTCTCAGTTGTGATTCCTTTAGAGTTGAAATAGACTGATTGGTAGCCTTTCTAACTAGTCCCCTTTTCGCATACCTTATTAGCTCTAGTACACTGCTGTGCAATATTCACTCCTTTTCTTTAAAACAGACTTTATATTGCCGGTGCAATTTTCAGTGCCTTATAAACTTCTCATTCACCAGGTAGACTGCTTTCATCCACTTAAATGACCTCATAAAATGAATACACTTATAAGACTGTGTTTAGACATCATACGAAATGTGCTCTTTAAAAATAGTGGGATAGTGAAAAAGAAAGAAATTTACCACAGAAGAAAGAATCCATTTACTGTAACTATTTGTTAACACTTGTGTCTGTATTGCAGTATAGATGGTCTATAACTTTAATTCAGTCACTATGACTGAAGTGGCCACAACACATTTGAGTCATAGTCCATAAAACTCATTAATGTCTTTAATTCCTTGGACATCTGAGGAAACCCCCAGATGTCTCCAGCTAAGAACACCACCATCGACAGGAACACAGTGGCGCTTTATCTTCATTGCATAAAATCCTGGCATGACACCTGCTGAACTGAGGATAACATTTCACAACAGTGGGTGGTAAAGTTGACCTAGAATATTAGAACGGCAGAAGGTAAAGTCCTCAGCCATCCTGCACAGTCACATTTCTTCCTTCTCCACCCTGCTGCGGAACCACTGCCACTTGAACATTCTGGGACAGTTTTTATCAACAGGTCATAACGGTTTTCTAACATTTGAACATACATGAGATGCATGAGTATACTCTGGTCTGTTCTTACATGTACTGTATGTTTTACCTGAAAATGTATGTAATGCACAATATTGTATTCCTTATCTGTTATTTGTATATTACTACTGTCATAAGTCTAAGGATGACAGACAGGTGAGAATTTCATTGAACAATAAACTGTTACATATTAACATCTACAGTGTTCAAATTTAGGAAAGTAGGGAGCATGCATATGGTATGTATTAGTAAGTAATTTACAGATATGAAATGTTTTAACAATAAGGTTCACAGCAACACATTCACTACTGATTACTCATTAACTCTAGCTAAAGTTGTTTCATAGCAAAGATTGTGAATACCTTTTATTTATATTAACTTCAATGTAAACTGTCACCACAAATGTTTGCATTCATTAATGGCAAAATGCCAATTAACCCATTAATAATGTATCTTTTCACATAATAAAATGCAGTAAAAAGGATAAATATTCTAAAGGAGACCCACTGGAAATGAAGCGCAAAGTTTAAAAATTCTGTATAAGGACTGGGATGCTCTATGAAAGAGACATAACGGAACATGAAGAAAAACTGGAAAGAACAGAGGGATGAACGAGGTGGCATTTTATGGAATGAAAGGAAGAGAAATGCTGAGTTAGGAGAAAGACAGGTGAGAGGTGTTGTGCTGAGGAGAAACAGACTAAGCTGGTTTGGCATAGGACTGGGTAAAGAAGTGCACAAAGATGGAGGTAGGTGGAATGAGGATGAAAGGGAGACCAAAGAAGACGTGGTTGGAGGTGGGGTCAGATGATCTGAAAACAATGGGTCTCCACCCAGAGGATGCACAGGACCTTGGAAAGTGGAGGAAAAAAGATTTAGGGGTAACCAGCTAACCTGGGCAAACCTATACAATGGATGTTAAACAAAAATGGCAGGCACTATATAATTATACAAAACCACATATACCTCTGAAGAACAGGATATAAATACAAATTATACAGTAATATGGAACATCTCCTTACTAGTAAACTTCATTTTAAAGACCTTGTATTTTGACTTTTGCTGGTACACTAACAACCAAAAGTAGTTCTATCATATTCTACTGCAACTGAAAAGAAAAATAAGAAAAAAGAAAACTCTAAAAAAACACTGCTTAAAATAACATGCAATGTATTCACTATAATCACAGGAATACCTTGTATTTTTTCACACATGAAATTGTTTCAGCCTTGTGTTAATGACACTTATTTTAACTCTTAAACTGAATGGCTCACCTTTATGATTTTTTGGATCTCTGGAGCCACTTGGCAAAGGGGTATATGGCATCTCTGGAGAAGCTCCCTTGCGGCCGAGAGACTCCTATAATATCAAACAAAGAAATATTTCAGAACACAGAGGGATTATATTTTGGCACTTAACACGTAACTATGGAAGGTGTGTGGTCTAGAGGTTACACATGTAAGCTAGTAGCCAAGAAATGTCCACTTCAGATTCCATCACTGTGAACAAGTCATGTCACTCACCTGTGAAGAAAATGTATACATTTTCACTATGTTGTTCTATGCTGTACTTTTAAACATTTGAGAATGGAATTCATTTTGAAAATAATTACAAATACATAGAATAAAAAAGCACTTAATTTTGTCATTTGTCAAATAAGGGAAGCAGAAGTTATATTGTATGGTAGTCATACTCGCTAATTATGGCACTGGCGAGTGGCGACGTCAAGATTGTTTTCACCGTATTCTATACACTTGACAGTAATGATCCAATAATCCTAAGCATTTAGTACAAAAGGACTGGGTTTAAATCCTGGTTTAGGTACTTTGCTCACAGGAGTTTTAAATAGGCTCTCCAGTTTTCTTCCACATCTCAAAGTCATGCAAGTTGGCTTGTTTAGTAAATAATATTTATTTTTTTTTTGCACTAGGTTTCAAATTTTATTTACACAGCTGTTTATGGTCTACTTTTCCAAATTTTCATTTTTCTTCCTATGTGTAGACTCAAAAATTTAAAAAGATAATTTTTCTAAAACTATTCAAGATTTACGTATTCATCTTAAACAGCTTATTCCATGCCGGACTTGTGGGACACTGAAAATTATCAAGGCAGCATTGGACATGAAGCTGGAACGAGTCCTGGAATGGGCACCAGTAAAGGATTCATTCACATTTACACTCAGACTAACTCTTATGGGATCAGTTTAGTGCTACCAGTTAAACTAGCAGCCATGTCTTTTGAATAACACACAAATCTGTATAAATTATTATTGAGCCAAATAAGTTCTGAAGGGAGTGTTCACCGAATATAATAAAAAACTCAATACTTTTAAACCTACTCAATCTAATTAAGAGGTGTGGTGGGACCTGAGAATTACACTAAAATTTGACACAAGATAAGGCCCAGTCGTGGGTGGAGTGCCAGTCCACTGCAGGGCCCACTCACTCCCATAAACACACATAGTGCCCTACTTATTTAAAAATACTGTAAGAAGATTTTGAACTGCTGAATCATTAGTGAACATTCAGCTACCAGCCAGCAATCCCATTACTTCACTTTTTGAAACGTGATAAATAAAGCTGATTCCCAAAACCTTTATGTACAGTATGTATTACCTGCTTGCCAATGCACCTCCTGAATTCCACTGAACATGAAAGACAGCTTTTGCACCAAAGCCTGGAGGCTTTCCAGCAGTTGTTTGATGCCTGGCAGGGCCCTTCACAAGGTAAAGGAGATTTGCTTTCCTTTCTGATTTTCCTCTTTAGAATTCCTTACTAGAACAGTATTGAATTTCTCGTTTAGCTGCAAGCGTCATTAGCTGTTAAACCAATTTGTTTCTCTAAATGTTTGTTTTAGCTTGCAATTCATTGCGGCAATCTCTCCCATCATCGTTCACTTTTGAGCAAATTGAGAGTGTCTCTCACAATAAACATTATGAGATGTCCAAGACTGCTCATCAAGTAAAGAAACAGCCAGTTAAAAACACGTACTGTAAAACAGCTAAGGGTAATCGCAGGGGAAAGGCCGCAGTTGATGATATTGTCAGTTCCAGAAAGCACTAGGGAAGCCTAAATCTTTTCCAAAAGACCGCGTTTGTTTATCTTTCAGGATGGCAGTGGTGAAATGTTCAGTGGGCGTACAGAAATAACACATAGGTTTGCAATGTTATCTTTAAATTGCTTTTCTGAAGACTATGGCAGAAAGAAACATGTTCCACTTTAAGTGAGAGAGGAGGGACAAGCAGGGAACATTACAAGAAAATGCCAGCATGATATCAGACTGCTGTAGTGGGCTATGGTATTGGACTGTTAGCCTAAGTTGCCAATTCAATCAATGCCTCCAACTCATTGTGTGAGCCTCAGCTGTAACTAAACCTGCCTGTGCTACAACTTTAAAAAATATATATGTCAAAAACAGTAGCATATCCTGAACTAGTTAGGAAACTTGGGTAAAGCAATCTACCAAATGGATGATAATCCACACATCCATCATCAAACCCAGTTCATGGTTTGGGGCTGGAGCCAAACCTAAAGATATCAGGAGCAAAGCAGGAACCAGCCCTTGGTGGGGCACTCCCATATACATTCTTACAGTCACTCTTACTGGGCCGGTGTGCATCTACCAGTGAACTTAACACTGACATCTGGGAAATATGGGAGGCAAGCTGGAGAAAGCCACTTGAGCAGAGAGAGTACATGCACACAAAAAGTACCTAGAATGGGACCTGAGTACTGTGAGGTAGCAGCCATGTTAGCCATGAACAGCAGCAAAAGTTAAGAGCAACAGTAATAATAACAGTAACAAAGAAAACAGATTGAATGTACGAGGCAACAGAAGTGTTAAAGACACCATTTCCAAAACTGTTTTTAATTAGAAAAAACACAGGATATCTTGGCAGAAATATCTGTCACAGTGCTCCTGTTTAAAATCACAGATTTACAGAAAAGGACATTCTCACCAAGGAACATAGCTTTTTAAATGCAGCGTGTCTCCACCCTGCCATGCTACATACAGTGCAGACCAGCTAAACTCTCCAATGGCTCACATGGGAAAGTGTTGTATGAGTTAGGCAATGATGTGCATTATAATCAGTTACAAGTGGAATATTTACAAGAGGATTCAAGCCAGAGCAAGTTTATTAGCATTTGGGATTTTAGGCACCTATAAAGAAGCACTGGAATGGTGAATTCTTAAGATAAAAAAAAACATTTCTGTGGCATTCTGAATTTCATAGAGATCTTAAAAGCTCATAAAAACCATTGCACACTTATGTCTGACTTAATTCCAATCTGGGAGGAGGATTTCAACTTTTCAAAAGTCGTTAAATGAGGTAAACATCCAGAGGCAATATTATTGTGTTGAACTGATGGCCCATGGGGCCAAAATGGCTGAAGGTTTTCATTCCAGTCACTTTCTTAATTTGTAACCACTTACTGTCATAAATGCTGATTTCTTTTTGCATGAATTTTAAACTGATTATTTCTTAAGAGTCAGAAACAATTACTGTTACCTGTTACCTTCAGTAGCCAAACAACAATAAGATGTAAATTAAGCTAAGAGACTACCAACTTGACCCCATTTTCCAAGGGCCATCTTAACAGCATCATAGGCCCCCGATAGCAAAACAGAAACATAAATAGGCCTCAGAAACATTGTGGGCCTCTGTGAAACTCCCATTGTGCCCATACGTTAAGATGGCCCTGCTTACCCTATGTGTGAATATATTTGTTTCAATAAAACAGCTGAACAGATAAGAAGTTAAGGTCTGTTAATGGGTCTTTAAAAAAAAAAAGAAAATGAACAGTGTGGGGAACGCCTGGTGTGACACACTGAGAGCACTAAAAAACCATATAATTAACTAATGTGTTTTATTAACAGCAAGAATTTGCTTCTGTTTAAGACAGCACCCCTCAGCAAAAATAGTGGCCCTCCAGAAAATGAATACGAGTCCTCTGCGCAATCTGTTGGATTGCTTTGGATCTCTTTATTGTATGGCTGCTGGCAAAGGGAGAAAAGCAGACCAGGGTTCTGAATCTTAAAAAGCCAACTACATTTAAGGTGAAATACTGTAAGTAGGTTCCATCAGCAGAAGTATATGGCGAGTAATTAAAAACCTTTAACCAATGTGGCTCTACAGGATCTTAGTGTGACACCACCTTGGGTTTATATAGGACTGCCACTGTATCTGCCAAATGTCATCTGTCACAGACAACCAGGGAATGTCTTTTTGGTTTTGTTGAGGAAGAATGGGTATAAAGGATAAGGACGAGAGTTATCGGGGATGGGAAGGGAAGAAAAGAAAGATGTCACACGCTAGTTACTGTCCTAAGATGCGGAGGGTTTCTCGGACTGGCAAAAGGCCATCCTTACAAAGTGACCTCAGTAATGGGAAGTTAGCTCAATAACTCATAGGAAGATTTCAAGTGAAACAAAGCAGGACGTGTTTTACTCACTTCCTGTGCTGGAATTGTATTGGCAGAAAGCATAGCTACTTTGAATATCTTGGCAACATCAAAAATCTGTGGATCATGACTACACAGCAGAAAGGAGAACAGGCTTTGTCACTCACCCGTCCTCAGTGCACTGCTTGGCAATGTTCTGGCCTGCTTTGCCTGTTTGGTTTGAAGACTGTAAGGTGACTTGTGTCTTTAAGCAGGAACCATAAACTGACAGGTGTCTCGGTTTTCTTCAGGGTCTCCATCATAGGAGAATGTTGTCTTCTTTTGCTTTTCTATTGCTACTAAGTCTTCTACGTGATTCTGTATATTTATCACTTTTGCGTGTATTTTTTTTTTTTTTAATGATAAGACCATTGCTCGGAGCAATGCAATAATGTAAACTTCAGTATGTAAAAATATATTGTTGCTCTTGCTGTTGAAGGTTCCTGTTTCTGCTTTCCTCTGTAGCTGGCAGCAGGATGGCCCTACTGAATATAACGCAGGTCAGGAGCTCAGGAATACTTCTGGCTGCGTAGGACTTTAAATCATGTAGCCAAAGATAGGGGGCAGAATGTACTCTGGGAGCTACCAAAAGAAGTGTTGTTCCTTGGTGGCCCCTACTTTTTTACAGGCATCGAGTAAACCTAGAAATAACACCAGAAAAAAAAGTCTAAAAGGTCAACTTTGAGAAGAACAGAAGATGAAATTAATGAAAGCAGAAAGCAGAAGAAAGGACTAACTAAACAAGGGAAGAGCTTAAAGCTTAGAGCTATTTGGAGAGAGGTGAGGCACAGAGTGGGCATGAAGTTATGACACATGACTGCTGTGCAGGTACCGAGGGTCTGCAGTGACCACACAAGTGTTTAGTGTGCATGTGTGTGTGCGTGCGTGCGGGTATGTGTAAAACTCGCTCTGTTAACCCATTCATGGTGATGGTTAAAAGGGCCTGCTCTTAAAATGCTATTCACATTATGTACATGCTCCCTCCAAAAGGTGGCACTGTTGTTCATTTAATAATGCACCTCTAATATTAAAACATGCTATTTAAATAGTGCCTTTCAGGTGCTTAACCAATATTCAAACGTGCAAAAAAGAAATATACTAAAGTCTCCTGTCCCTGACTCAAGATGGGGTTAAGGTTTTGGGTGCCATATAATTTAATTTGTTATGTCTGAGAAATAAATAGTTATAAATAAATAAATAGTTATATATAGTTATATAGCAATAAATGGTTGCTCACAAGCAAATCATAACTAGGTCCCTGAATTAGTTTTAATTATTCACAAATTTAAATGAATGCTAAGAAAGCAATTAATTTATATGTATAGTAGTTTACAGGGTTATACAGTTACTAGCCGATCTACCCGTCTAAGATTGATTGAAATCTAAGGAATCAACATAGTACTCAGCGTTAACATTTGCAGTGCACCATCTATTGGAATTTACATAAAAATGCATGTAGTAATAAAATGCAATACATTTGTCAATGCTCCAGATGATGCATCACAAACATTTATAGTGATTCATTCCAACAGATGGTGCATCACAAACATATGCAGTAATAAAAAGGATTTCATTTCTCTTTCCAATAGGTGACGCATCACAAACATTCTCACTGATTTTATGAATCCCATAACAAATGGCATATAACCGAGACACAGCAACCGGAAGGACACACAGGTATACAGACATTTGTCCTTGTATTAAGGTAGACAAGCCGATTTCTGTCTGTCTGGCAGTTACTCTCTGTTTTCTCCTGTCCATGACATTAACCTTTGCAGTGTAAACCGCATGGACACTCCAACACATAGACACACAGATGCCTGTCCTTTATTAAGACAGATTATTGTCACATGTATAGAGTGAGAGTGCCTTTACAGTATTACACCAACTTCCAACTTTTACTTAATACTCAATTACTTAAAAGGGTCAGCTCCTGAAAATAATTTTAGCTTAACTCTATTGGCTGTTTTTTAAATTAGAAGGCTTGTTTCAGCACCCAGAATTATGCAGAATATATTACTTCAATTTTATGAGACATCAGATCCATTCACAAGTCTTCCAAAAGTCACAATCCAGCTAACCTTACAACTTGAAAATCAGAATGTTAAGCAAGCAATGTCTATTTAGAGCAGGCAAAACATTCCCTAGCTTGCTTCTTAGAGTTATTTCAACAAACAGCCACTAATTTTCTTTTATTTAGCAGAATATGTGGAATTTTGTCTGATAGGTTTATCCAGTGTTGTGATTACAATAATTGTTTGCTTTAATGTGGCTGCTGTTTAGTGACTATACACTGAAGATGCTCTTCCAGAGCCTTTTAAAGACTAATTGTTTCAATGTGCTGGCAAAATGGAAGGCTACTGAGGTCTGAAATCCTTCTATCCATTTTATTATTGTGAGTACTTATTCCAGTTCAGTGTATTGAGAGCAACATCAGACACAAAGCAGGAACCATTCCTGGACGGGGTACCAGTCCATCACTAGACACACCAGTGCCCACTCATGCACACATGTCCAGTTTAGAGTCACAAAATAACTTGTCTACAAATGTATGGCAGGGGAGTTCTAAAAGCTCTCCGGTTGTACTAAAAGCACATTAACAAATTATATTTTGGAGTTAGGAAGTTGATTTTCAACTTTCTGATATTATGCTTTTTTTCCTCAAATGGAATATCACTAACTCCAAATGTAACCATAATATTTGCTCACTGCCCAACAGCATGTTGATTCCATTTTTCTCTTCCCTAATGGTTCTAGAGACAATTTTGTGATAACACACAGAAATCTAAACCTGGTCACATCATGGAATCTACAGTCTAATCAAAGTTGCAGCACACCATTTAAAAAGAGTACATTTCAAGTTTGACTGTCCCTTTTTTTCAGTTTACAGCAAAAAGAAGTTGTTGGGCTGCTTTACTGTAACACAAGCGAACATCAGATTGGCGTTGTATTTTTGCTTACCTCTTAAACTGAAATAAAGAATGGCCATTCAACCATGCTGCTTTATCTTTGTCTTTATTAATTGATCGTATAGGAACTTATTCATTTCAGTCATATACTGTACATGTATACAGTAGATATCTAAAGTGTCCTCACACTTTTTGAAATTTCAGATTTTGTTGAGGTAAAGGCTGAATTTAGGACAAATGATGTCAGACTTTTTCTCAACATTAATAAGATCTTGTGAGGAATCAGTTCTATTTGTCACCTTACACCACAGCTCACAAGGCTTACAAAGAATGCCAGCATTTGGTACCATATACAAGGAGTGCCCAGTTACTGCCACAAATTCCTCTAACACCATGAAGGTTAACGTTGCCCTCTTTGTAGCCTCTAGATCTTATTAAAAGTTGAAAAAAAGGTCAGACATCATTTTTTTTTTTTTTTAACTTCTGGTTTTACTTTAGTTAAAGACTGAATGTCATGTGTTCAAGATTGGTTTGATATACAGGTATAAGTAAGAATTTCACTGTATTCTGCTATTGAATGCTCCATATCAGAAAATACAAAGGGGTGTATTGTAAAAAAAAAAAAAAAAGAGGAGTTAACCTGAAGTTTAGAAAAACTGCAAAAGAAAGAATAGAGGACACTGCACTAAACAGTAAGTAGGCCCAATTGGGTGTTGGTATGAATACTCTTAATAGTTTCAGCTACACTATTGGCTTCACTTCATTTACATTAATATAATTAATGCATTTGATCATTGTAACTCTTGCTTATCATGGCACTGGAGAGTGATGACATGTTACATTTTGGTTCAGGTATGCAAGTAAGACTTTCCCTGTATTCTGTACGCATGACAGTACTGCTACTACAACATGTGACAATACTACTACTACTACTTACACCAGTCCCGTGATAGCTATTGCTATGCTTATGAGGAGTTTCTTCATTGATAGATGATACCCTTTTCATATTTTGAAAATGGTTATCAATCAAACCAAAAGTAGACCTTGTCACATCCACTCTAAGAGGAACCCGCATAACAAAACCCACATCCCACTGGTCCTCCTATTCCTCCCTCAGATTAAATAAAATTCCACCATTTTGCAGACCGATCCTTCCATAGGAACCTTTTTTCTAATACTCCCTTGATCTCCTTCCATTGGCCACCTGACCTACGCAAACTTCTCATCAATAGCTCACTTCTCAGAGAAGAGCCAGGCACTCAGAGCTGTAACAGGAGCTGCTGCCAATATGTCACCAGTAATGGTCCCTCTGATAAATTCAATATTAAACAATGGCCCCATAGCCAGTTGAAAAATCTTATCTAATGCATTTCTTGTAGCAAGTATCCAGTCATCTACAGTACATAGATGACACAGGGAGGCAGCTAGCAGACCATTTTAGGGAGCACGTCTGAGCAGTTAAAATCAAAGACCTCACAAAGCTTACTGTAGAACACTTCATATCCCTTGGTCATAACCACAATAATCTCTCTGTTGGTGTTCTTTCACAGCGCCTCAAAGACACTTTTCCAAGAAAAACTAAAAAAAAAAGCTCAGCTCATTCTCAGCCTTGGATCATGTATTTCTCCAAGGGAAATGACAGACAAACTTTTTAATTTCCCGCTTAATTTTCTCTAATGTCAGCCATTTCTCTTCTTTTCATGTGCAGTGACTTTGTTCCTTCTTTCCTCCCTATATACAGTATTGTTACCTGCTCTTTCCATTTTAGTTACACACCTGATGAAAGCAATATAGCCAAACTGTTGTGACTTTTACCTTTTTTTTTTTTGAAGCGTAGATATAACCTTTAACTTTTTCCTTACATATACATAGGAGTTGTGTTACAGCTAGCTAACTGACTGACTATTCCCCAGGAAATTTCATAAGATGATGGGCCTCAGTTATAGGGCTGTCATTTGGCTTGAATGTATCTAAGCGACTTTCTATACAGAATATTTGTAGTTTTTTTTTTTTTTTTAAACAAAGACTAATATTATTGGCAGGCTCTGGATTTCAAACCTGACACTGTGAGTTCAAATCCTTCTATTGAAACTGTGTGACCATGAGCAAGTCACGTCACCTGCGTGTGCTCCACTTGGAAAAACAAAAGAAATGTCGCCAATTATATATCAAATGTTGTAAGTCCACTTGGATACAAGTATCAGTCATATAATAAGTAATAATAATATGTGTAGGTCACTGGAGCTGCTAGCTCTTGAACATGCTATGTACAATTTTCCATGAGTAAAGCATTCCTGCACTAGCTCAATTCTTGCTTGTACTCGTGACCTGGCTTTTGTGGATGGTCATTAGAAAACACAGTTTTACAGGAAAATATATTCTTTATATTTGGCATAGGTAATCAGTAGGTATAATATGAAATTTGAGTATACATTATTGTCATCTTTAGATGTTTCATTTTTATGTAATTCACTCATGTACAGTATTTCTTTTTGTGTTTTGTGTCAGTTGTATGTAGTTTCCCCTTAAAGTTTGCAGATTTTAATGTATGCACAATACAGTGCTTGAAGTGAATACACATAAGTGTGTGGAGCAGTAGCTCCAGGCACTGCATCACAATTTCTGTGGCTTCCTCCATTAGAGGTTCAAGCACGACGATCTAAGACTGATGATAGGTTATTGCAAGATTTAAGAGCGGAGAGGTGGGGTTCTCCACTGGAGCTTGAAATACTGCGATTGAGTAGATTTGGGTGGTTGGTCACTCTTGTAGTTTTCAGCGCCACAACAAGAGGTTGACGAATTGGAATGGATAATTAGACATTAGTCAACAGAAAAATAATAACCATTAAGCTTTGCACCTTCCTTAAGCTTGACTGAACTTTTCTCTTTTCATTTTAGAACATGATCGCTACTCTTTTCTCCTGTCCATGACATTGCCCTGTCTTGAGTCGTCTGTCCACCTTATTGTATTGGTTAGTGGCACTATTTGTGTGGCCTGTAAATCACTTCTGCTGTGTCCTTTGTTTGCATAAAACTTGCTCAAAGAGCATGTAAGTTAGATAATGTTAATAAATACTGACACATAACAAAATTTGCATCAGATTAATTTGTTTTTTAAAATGTCACCAAATTTTTATCAAATGTGTCAAAGCATTTTTGAGATTTTGGGGTATTTATTTTTTCCATTGTGGGTTGAGGATATTTTAACCTTTAAATGTTGATATATCAAAATGTCCTTACTTAGCAGATACCTACTGCCCTACATATAACATCCTGCCAAATTTCAGCTTTCAACTAAATGGAAAATTATGTTTTTGTTAAGTGAGTGAGTGAGTGAGACTGTCAACTTTGCATAATATATAGAGAGATATACATGGCCATGCCCTTCTAATTCAATCCAGGGTGGCAAGAGATTGAAACCTATTAGGCCTAACCGGAACAAAGGTGGGAAACAAACTTGGACAGGCACACACACACAAAGACATCCAGTGCCAAATTCAGAGACCCCAATTAATATGCACACCTGGGCAAAGCCCACACTGACACTAGAATTAAAGGCAAGGAAAGGCACACCCATGAGGCAGCAGCACTATGCCACCATGGTGCCTTACATATTAGAATCAACATTCTGTGTAAGTCAGTCAGTCAGTCATTGTCCAACCCGCTATATCCTAATACAGAGTCACGGGGGTCTGCTGGAGCCAATCCCAGCCAGCACTGGGCGCAAGGCAGGAACACCCCACCACAGGACACACACACACACCAAGCACAAACTAGGGACAATTTAGGATCGCCAATGCACCTAACCTTTATGTCTTTATGTCTTTGGACTGTGGGAGGAAACCGGAGCACCCGGAGGAAACCCACGTAGACACTGGGAGAACATGCAAACTTCACACAGGAAGGAAGAGAACCCAGGTCTCCTTACTGCAAGGCAGCAGCGCTACCGCTCCGCCACTGTGTTGCCCACTTCTGTGTAAGTGATGTCCTATTTAGGTTACACTGTTAATAACTATTACAAACAGAAAAAAAAGCCCTTCATTAATCGATTCTTGCCTCAACACAAATTCTATATTGTCTAGACAGCCAAGACGGAAAATCTGAAATCACAAGGAATAATTTGATATTTTACTTATATGAAAAAAGCTAACACTGTCCCTTGATCAGGGATTATTTGCCTGAACATCAGTATGTTTCAATCATGTTAAAGATGGAGGTGATGCCAAAATATGCTTGTTTTTTTCTCTGCAGGTCAGGTCTTACGAATATTCACAATTTAGTTAAATTTATTTTATATTACTCTCAGTAATCCTCTTCCTTTTACTTATCTTTTATTTTGTTCTGTTTTTTGTCAATATAGTCTGTTTTCAGGTCCTGGTGCTAATTAGAAATTTGATTTCAGGCAGCCTCTAAGGTGGTACACTAACACTGTTGGAGCAAGACACATTGATAGTATGGGGAAGAAAGTGTGTTATGAAAGCTGGAGGAGCCAGAGCCATCAGCTAAGCTGGAAGTGTGATGCTCTAAGGGTGTGCAGTGTCAAGAATGGGAAATGAGGAAATGAGGTACAGGCTGACCGATGGGAGTATCAAAGGAGAAGGTCACACGCACGTGAGAATGACTTGTACTAGTGAGCCAGTGCTAGGTAATGGCATTTTAAATTTGTAGTGCTTCAAAAAATGTTTCAGACACTCCTTCTCACCTAAGAGTATGTGTTCTGAGTCTTTTTAGTAAATATTTTTTTGTAGTGCTGGCTAGATGAGTTTAACTAATCAGATGAAATAAGTAAATTATTTGAACTATAGGATCAATGCTACCCATCAACAATAATGTGTAATACTGCATTAAAAAGTCTGTATAATTTTAATAATAACAATCAAAAAAATAAATACTTTTGATCGATTGTTACAAACTAATACTGAATATTTAGAGCATGACAACACAGCATATTCCTGTTTGAAATAAACAACTGAAGAGCTGTAAGGACAACAGGAAAAAAAAAATAATAAGCATTTGAAAACATTGTTAGAGGAATAAGAGTTAACAGCTACTGTGACATGAGTCTGAGTGTCAAATACTATGATACATAGGTTTATTATGCAGTATACTGTGCATACAACAAAGTATTACTTTAAAATTTATTCTTTATTAATGAACAACAACATGTCACTGTATCATACCCAAAGATCTAAAAAGCTGTTTCCTGTTTCAGTCTGGCTTTTGAAATTAGCCTAAAGGTAAAGAAAACTAAAGGCTTTTAGACTATTGATACCTTCATTAATTAATTAATAATGAGACTAGCGTAGTAGGCAGGAGAGACATTGCACTTGGATTCAACTACATACGGTATCTGCTGTACTTCCTAATATTTGTCATTTATTATACGTGAAAAACTGAAAGCTCTGGATAAGATGAAAATGAGTACCTATCGACTTCCCATACCCCCACCCCCAAATCTATTATAAATACAACACTATCGGTGTACAATGTTTGAATAGCTTATGATGAGGCAGGAGATGAAAGGGATCCTTTTAAACATGATTTATATTCCTCCAAGAAAAATCATTACAGATAATATTTACAGTGATGTCTGAGAAACGTAACTCACAATGCATGGCACAGTGACCATGAAGGACGAGCTCCATCTATAAGAATGGGTTTCATGTAGAACAGTGAATATAAGAAGGGATTTCAAAAATGTGGATGCTAGTGCTTGGATTCTGACAGCAGTACCTTCTGACAAAACAAATTCTTCTGGGCATCTTCAGAGATTATAAAGACGGATTCAACTAATTTTCATTTATCATGAGCAACAACCTAAGTAGTGATAAAATGAAATGCTGAAAGACTTCTGGTAGAGCTGATTCTGCTGATTACAGGTAGAATTTATTAGTTAATGTAAAACACAACATATGTCACTGACAACTGAAAAAGGTTACGGTGTATATACATATATACATATATATATACATATATATATATATATATATATATATATATATATATATATATAACCGAAAGGGTTAGGGTGTATATGCTGTGGCGGAGAGCCAGGACACCCCTTCGGTATATGTTCAGGGGGAGCAGCCACGGACTTCACAATACCTCCCCCTGGATGCCAGATGGAGGCCCCCCTAGGTTGGAGCGGTGCCTCGGTTTCCCACAGGGCTCCATAGGAATTGGAGTTGGGTGCAGCCCTGTTGGGTCCTTCATGCACCGCCAGGGGGTTCTGCAGCTGGGACTCCTGAGCCCTTATGGGCAGTGTATTCTCCACACCTGGAAGTGCAGCCGGAATTCGGTAGTCAACCACCTGGAGCACTTCTAGGTGGACTATAAAAGGGGCCAGCAGCCACCACTCAGGGGCCAGAGTTGGGAGGAGGACGAAGCTTGACGGAGAGGAGTGATGGTTAAGGGAAAAGAGTGTGGTGTTTTGTCTGGTGCTTTGGGACTGTGTTGTGCCTGTGGGACACGGGGAAGACGTGCCCCACAGGTGAAGAAAAATAAAAGTTTATTTGTTTTTATACATGCCTCTGGTGTGAGTCTGTGTCGGGTCAGGCGCCTATATATTGCCTTTGTTACAATGCATATAAATATACATATACATAACACAAGTAAACACAAAATGCAGTTTTAAATGATGGTTTTATTATTTAGGGAGAAAAAATCCAAACCTACATGGCCCTGTGTGAAAAGTAATTGCCCCTGAACCTAATAACTGGTTGGGCCACCCTTAGCAGCAATAACTGCAATCAAGCGTTTGCGATAACTTGCAATGAGTCTTTTACAGCTCTGGAGGAATTTTGGCCCACTCATCTTTGCAGAATTGTTGTAATTCAGCTTTATTTGAGGGTTTTCTAGCATGAACCGCCTTTTTAAGGTCATGCCATAGCATCTCAATTGGATTCAGGTCAGGACTTTGACTAGGCCACTCCAAAGTCTTCATTTTGTTTTTCTTCAGCCATTCAGAGGTGGATTTGCTGGTGTGTTTTGGGTCATTGTCCTGTTGCAGCACCCAAGATCGCTTCAGCTTGAGTTGACGAACAGATGGCGGACATTCTCCTTCAGGATTTTTGGTAGACAGTAGAATTCATGGTTCCATCTATCACAGCAAGCCTTCCAGGTCCTGAAGCAGCAAAACAACCCCAGACCATCACACTACCACCACCATATTTTACTGTTGGTATGATGTTCTTTTTCTGAAATGCTGTGTTCCTTTTACGCCAGATGTAACGGACATTTGCCTTCCAAAAGTTCAACTTTTGTCTCATCAGTCCACAAGGTATTTTCCCAAAAGTCTTGGCAATCATTGAGATGTTTCTTAGCAAAATTGAGACGAGCCCTAATGTTCTTTTTGCTTAACAGTGGTTTGCGTCTTGGAAATCTGCCATGCAGGCCGTTTTTTGCCCAGTCTCTTTCTTATGGTGGAGTCGTGAACACTGACCTTAATTGAGGCAAGTGAGGCCTGCAGTTCTTTAGACGTTGTCCTGGGGTCTTTGTGACCTCTCGGATGAGTCGTCTCTGCGCTCTTGGGGTAATTTTGGTCGGCCGGCCACTCCTGGGAAGGTTCACCACTGTTCCATGTTTTTGCCATTTGTGGATAATGGCTCTCAGGTGTGATACACCACAGTTAGGTTATTTTTTAACAAGGGGCAATTACTTTTTCACACAGGGCCATGTAGGTTTGGATTTTTTCTCCTAAATAATAAAACCATCATTTAAAAACTGCATTTTGTGTTTACTTGTGTTATATTTGACTAATGGTTAAATGTGTTTGATGATCAGAAACATTTTGTGTGACAAACATGCAAAAGAATAAGAAATCAGGAAGGGGGCAAATAGTTTTTCACACCACTGTATATAACTGAAAGGGTTAGGATGTGTATATATATATATAGGTTTGCTTCCCGGGTCCTCTGTGCGTGGAGTTTCCATGTTCTCTCTGTGTCTGCGTGGGTTTCCTCCAGGTACTCCGATTTCCTCCCACAGTCCAAAGACATGCAGGTTAGGTGCATTGGTGATTCTAATTGTCCCTAGTGTGTGCTTGGTGTGTGTGTGTGCCCTGCGGTGGGCTGGCGCCCTGCCCGGGGTTTGTTTCCTGTCTTGTGCCCTCTGTTGGCTGGGATTGGCTCAAGCAGACACCCGTGACCCTGTAGTTAGGATATAGTGGATTGGATAATGGATAGATGGATGGATGGATATATATGATACAGTATATACACATACACATACACACACACACACACATACATACTGTACATACACACACAAACATATATATATATATATCATACAGCATATATATTTATTTTTATGAATATATAAAATGCTCTGAACAAACAAGTGATTAAATTACTTTAGAAATGTGTCAGTCACAGCTGACTTATTTCACACCCCGAGTCTGTGTGAGATGGGCAGGAGACAGTGCAGCATCTTTACTACTTTTATCATGCATATGCGTCAGCACATTTCATAAGAAAAAGGAAAGATGAGAAGGAAAGCTGGCACTGATTAGCTGAACCCCTGCTGTTTAAAGAGAGGTCTGGCCAAGACATGAACTAGGTTAGAGGTCGTTAGAAGGTTAGCACATTACCCTGCTGCTATGTGTAGACAATCCAACAGGTGGCATGAAATCATCTCTTAACAACTGCAGATCAGAATGGCAGCTCCAGCACAAAGACACTTTAAATTGCCTTGTGTTTGCATTAGATGTATTAGATCTTGTTATAAAAAGTTAAGAAACAAGTAGTATAAAGTAGTCGGGATCAAATACTTAGCTTTGAAAAGTCACTAAAACGTAAAGCTACTCAACTGCTGGTTAATGACCAAGATATTCCTGCACCTTGTTGATAGATATCTTGAAAGAAAATGTTTACTTTGGTAAAATGGTTTCAAAGACCTTGTGAAAATACAACATGATTTTAGCAAAGCCTCTATAGAAATTACACAGGCCGATCTATTGAAGAAATTTATTTACAACTGTCTACCTTGTTTTCTTGTGTTTGACCACTGCGAAAGGTGTTAGGTAAACATTAACTAATCAATGTTTACAGTCTCTATAAAAAGTATAAGTTCATGCCAGATAATCAAAATGGAGCTAATATATTTAATGATGGTGTCTTTAAAATAGGCAGTTTTCCATCTTACAGCCTTAAAGGAATTTAGCTTAAGTTCAGCTAAATTGTCTCTGCGTGAGTGTGGGTAGGTGTGTGGACCCTCCACTGGACTGGCATTCTGTTCAGGGCTCATTCCTGCATTGCGGCCCCCTCTGTGGCCCTGAATTGGATTAAGCAGGTCTGAGAATGTTATTTTATTGTTACAGTTTGTCTAAAATTTCCAAATGCAACCATTTTTGCAAGTCTTTTTGACCTAATCCATATTCAGCCTGCTTGGTTTGACACCTCTAAAAGGCCGCACTTTCATTGACTACTGGTAATAATATAATACAGTGGTGGCGAACCTATGGCACGCGTGCCAAAGGGGGCACTCAGAGCCCTCTCAGTGGGCATGCGCGCCGTCGCCCGAGCACAGAGTTCGTTACTATAAAGCCAGAGGAATGCAGGGCCGGGCTGCTCCCCTCACCGCTCCCCCTCTTCACGCGCGCCGGAGGACTTTTCTCACATCACCCGCCCCTCTGCCCAGCAGCCCAATGGGAGCGTGTCCTTCCTCTCCTGTCTGAGGTAAGGCGGGCGGCACACATGCTGCTTGAGGGTGCGGCACGGACTGCAGCCTTTTGAGTCTGTGATTCCCGTGGTGGGGCTGGAGGGGATGTGGTATAGCAGGTCCACAGCTCAAAATTGAAAAGGCCAGTTTTAACAGATAATTGCCGCGACTCGCGCTAAAGGGGTTATGGTAGAGTGGCCGGAGCGATTTCCGGGAGCTTTGTGATGCGGGCAGTCCTCGCTTAAGCGCACAGGTGAGGAGTCGTCCGCATCTGTAATTATTGCCGGAGTTGCTAATCGCCACACCTGATCCACGACCCGTAATATATAATGGAAGCTTTGGGGCGGAGCTTAATAGGGAAGACCTGCGTGAAACACTTGAGAGGATCGAAGGGATGACAAAGGACAGCACAGTTAGTTATGAAAATGAAATCCTTAAAGTGTGGAATTCTCTGCCAAATAATCTTAAGTCAATGAAGGCACTTGAGATTGCTTTCCTTACTTTGTTTGGAACATCTTATGCTTGTGCGCAGCTGTTTTCAGCTTTGAATTAAATCAAATCTGACACCAGAAACAGACTAACAGATGACCTGAGTGCTGCATGTGTTGCTCTCAAACTTACAAAGTATGAGCCAAGGTTAGACAAATTATCAGCATGCATACAACAGCAAAAAGCACATTAATTGTTCAAAAGCATACCGAATGCAAACTTTTACCTTTCAACAAAAAGTTGTTTGTATCATTGAAAGCTCTGTTATTGTGTTTTTCTTTTAAGACAAAAGATGTTAATGTATGAGTGGCTTTTCTAAACTAAAAGCTCAGTAGATAGACAGACAGAGCCTCAGTATTGGCAGTTCAGTCCAATTTATCGTCCAGCTGCACTCCCAGGTATTTAATGGTCTGTACCCTCTGCACACACTCACCTCTGATGATCACGGGGTCCATGAGGGGCCTGGGCCTCCTAAAATCCACCACCAGCTCCTTGGTTATGCTGGTGTTCAGTTTTAGGTGGTATTCAGGTTAAATTGCCATGTTGGCACTTTGCGATAAATAAGTGGGTTTTGGATTGCAGTTTGGGCCCTTGGTTTCTAAATGGTTCGCCATCACTGATATAATAGATCAGAGTTTCCCAAACCACTGGGGCCACTGGCACAGGCTGTTCTGAATTTTCTTTTATAATTATTATTTCATAAAAGCTAATTCCTGTATGAATTCCATGTTTACTGTTTAGTTTCTGAACAATCATTTTTATGATAATTTTTCACAATTTCTGATTTACTAATTTAAACAGATGTGTACCGTTGCTTTTAGATAATAGGAATGTGCTCATTGCGTGTGTGCGTGTGCTTGTGCTTTTTCTGCTTGGTTAAAATTAATTTGTCTTTTCAAATCTGTCTCTTAATTGTTTTAAAATGATTTATTTAAAACAGACAATTAATTTTAAACAAGCACCTGTGCAAATAAGAGATCAGTGTATAGAGGAACATAATTTAAATCCATATATTTTCATTACAGATTGACAACTCGCACACAGTTAATTCCTACATTATACCTGATGCTGGTGGCATAGGCTCCGGCCCCCACAACCTTGAACTGGACCAAGTAGATACAGATGATGAAAAGAGGTTTTAATTTTCAAATACCATGCCATACCATTTTCTAACCCTGCTGAATCCTATGCAAGGTCACAGGTGGGCTGAAGCCTAACCCAGCAAGCACAGGGTGCATGGCAGGAACAACAGTGTGCCAGTGAATCACAGGGTCTACACACATACTACAGCCAATTTAGCATCAGTAAACCACCTAACCTGCATGTCTTTGGACTGTGGCAGGCAAACTCCACACAAGGTGGACCGGGGAGGTGACCCAGTCTACTTACTGCGTGGCAGCAGTGCGACCACTAAGCTACCGTGCTGCCCCGATCTTTGAATAGTTAGTTAAAAGTAATGAAAAGCATAATGAGCTTTAATTCTTAACTATGTATGTGCACTTATATATGAAGTAAACATAACTGGCCAGTACAAGGGCACAGTCATCTCCTAAATCCTGGGCCCTCATTGCAGGTTGCATACTCTGCCCTTGTTCACTTTTTTCAGGAGTGCTGCTTTTCTCCCCTGCTGTTACAACCACATAATTGTTACCTTAAATCAACTGCATATAAATGAACCTAATAGTCACTATGTGTTCGTCTTTCAGTGGACAAACTCTTATTGTCAACAGAATAGATCTGATTTTTTAGAGATTTACAAATACGAAACAGTAAAAGGACATTATAAAATCCTAGAGACCTACTCTATTTTGCAACTATCAAAGGAAGACCTACTCTATTTTGCAACTATAAAAAAAGCAAAACAAAATAAACAAGAAAAGCTTACTGTCAATCTGGCTAGTGTAGATATTGTGACTAGGAGAGGTTCTTTCAAGCAGCACCTCCAACCGAAACCCCAAAATAAACCCAAAAGAGACCAAGATAATAAAAACTCTAATAAAGAGACGGGTACTTGGCAGGGGTGTAGCCAAGAATTAATTCCAGTGGGGTGCAAGAAAATACATCTTGAATCAAACAGGACTGTCATAAAATATATTTCAGGATGGGTTCCAACCCAAAAGTGACCACTCTGGTACTGGGTATTGGGGGCAACATTGTAAAAAACAAACAATAACACAGTAAAGGAATAAACCTGACAGCCTTGCTAGGCTGACTTACACAGTCTTGCCTTTGTCTACTGGCTAGAGTAGCTGCCCACTTGATTATCTGAAACCTTACAACTCAGTCCTTTCCTGCTCACTCCTTCCTTTCCTCTCTTCACCCTTGCCTCTCATCCTCTTGCTAGTCAAGCATTTGACAAACATTTCCTCATGACTCCAGTCACTTGCAGTCTGATCAGAATACACTTTTAACTTCCTGATTGACTACTCTGATTAAGTCTGTGGTCTGGACCAAGACCTGGTAATTGTGGAACTCAGTCTAATGGCTCCAAGTATCCCAGCAGTCTTGACCCCTGGCACCTTAAAGATTCAGAATACCTCTGGTCACCTCGCCCTCTGCTAGTGGTGGTCCAGTGGTACTGGCAAGGCAACCAAAGATGCCATTACCAGTGTATAGTCCACCAGGACATCTTGCAGCTCAACTCCAAGGGTACGTCTTCCGTTAAAGAATGCTTAGACACACTGACAAATATAGTATATGGCACATGTATACTTACTACTGTAATAATAGTGAATTTAGTGGAAGAATGTGTTGGTGTTAAGCTGTACAAGTAAAAAGAGGAAAAATAAATAACTATTATACAAATTTGTGTTTACAACAAAGCTCATATTTTTGTATTTTTACTTGTATACCCACAAAATTATTTTAAACACCACATATACTCAAAGTCTAAGTTAAGTAAAACATTTTTCATGGATTGTAATGATGGGGAAAATATCTATCCATCCATCCATTATCCAACCTGCTATATCCTAACACAGGGTCACGGGGGTCTGCTGGAGCCAATCCCAGCTAACACAGGGCGCAAGGCAGGCACAAATCCCGGGCAGAGCGCCAACCCACCGCAGGGCACACACACACACACCAAGCACACACTAGGGACAATTTAGGATCGCCAATGCTGCACCTAACTTGCATGTCTTTGGACTGTGGGAGGAAACCCACACAGACACGGGGAGAACATGCAAACTCCACGCAGGGAGGACCCGGGAAGCGAACACAGGTCTCCTTACTGTGAGGCAGCAGTGCTACCACTGCGCCACCCTGGGGAAAATATCAGCAAGAAAAATGTTTCTTAAAGAACATTCCAGAATTGTAACCGTCCATAGAAAAATAAAATGCATTACCTGTACATTTGTTAGAAAGAGACCTAAAGAAAAATAAAACAGTTTCAGTTTTGAGGCTGAGTTACACTTCATTGTAGCTTTAACTCCCATATGCCAATTTCCTCAATTATGTCACAGACTGATCACTATTAACGGCACACATCAGTTTATGGCAGGATTGTGGGTAACACATTAAAAGTAACCTGTGTCATGAAGTAAAATTACGCTTTAAAGTAAAGAGTAGCATAACACAATACTTATTTTAGGGAAGTTAAAACATCTGCATTACTTAAAAAAAATAGATTTGTGTTACTGTTTTACTACAGAAGCTTATTTCCTCCACTCCATTTATTTTGCAGAAGTATTGCATTTATTTGCGAACATCGTGCATGCATGTCTGGTGATGACTAGTGAGGAAGAGATTAAGCGCAATCAAGTGAACAGAACATAAATGAAGTATACCTTAAATCCAGCATGTGCTGAGGGGTAAATGGAATCTGCCTGATTTAGGGTCACAGGTAGCCAGTGATTATCACAGAACCACTGGGTATAAGGCAAGAAGAAAATGTGGTGGACAGTTCGCCAGACCTTTGCAGGGCACAATCACACAGCCAAAAAAGAAAAGTGTGCTGCATGCAACCCAATAACAGAGAAATATGAATGAAGTGTTGGTGTAGTTTTCAATCAGCTATATGCTATTGATATGTGGTAGGGCTGCTGCTTCGCTGTAAGGAGACCAGGGTCTGCATCCCACATCCTGCCAGCTTGGAGTTTGCATGTTCTTCCCGTGTCTGTGTGAGTTTCCTGAAGTGCCTTGAGCATGGGAAGGGTGCTATATCAATAAAATGTATTATTATTTTTATTATTATGTTAAAACTATAGTATCTGTCCTCGCAGCAGGCAATATTTATACTGCAAATCTTTGGGGACCTACATTTAGGACAGAAAAAGGAGATGGATATTAATTACTTCACAGCAACACATGAAAATTGTTACATTTGGATGTGTTTGTGATCTTTTTCATGAAGGTTCATATACGGGCTTAGGATTTAATAAGAAATCCTGGTTGGTCAAATGTGCAGTTTTTCATACAAAAGAAGAAAAATTAACCCAAAAACAACACATTGCTTGTAATGTTTTACATTTAATAGCAAGTAACTTTTAAAAGTAACGTTACCCAGCACTGCTTTCTACTATACTCCAGTGAAACGACAGGAACAAAAAGGTCCGGTTTAATTTGAGTCTCTTTAGAGTCTGACTAAAATACAAGATAAAATTAAAACCTAACAAATATCAAACATCGAAACGGAAAACAATGATACAAGAAAGGGTGCCGGCATTTCAAGGCAATCAAGGGGACAATTTTAAATGTACTCCATGGATTTGCAATGTACAGTAGGTGCCTAGTGCTAATGGGAGTCTCCGTGCTTTAGAACGTTGGAATGGCTTTGCAAAGATTTGGAATGCTTAGATAATTTTGAGGATGCCTTTCCTAGCAATGTAGACAGAATTAGGGAGGAGGATATTGCCTTTTGAAAATATCACTCGTTTCCTTGTTATTTATTTCAATATCCTCTCGACATTTGGCTTTAATATCCTAAATAGCATTTTTAAAGCCAGCTCTAGTCTGCCCTGACTAATTTCCTCTCAGCCTGACAGATCAGAGGCCTTCCCCACCAATGTTCCTTTTGGACCCACAAAGCCTCTCGTAATCCTGCTGCTTGTCTACAATTAATCTTGCCAGTTGCCACATTATTAACACTACCACCCACAGGCAAAGGCTGCTTGAGCACCACTGGACACGAACCCCCCCACCGGAGAGGCAGGAACGTCAATCACACCGCGGTCAGAAAGTGGCCTGCTGTCAACATCAGAGATTTCCATCCCCTTCTGCCCGCAGATCAAACATTTTTTTTCTCTGAAGATTAATTCCCGGCCCCTCCCATTTCCTCCCATATCCTTTCTCCCTTTTCAGTTTCTTCAATGACCCATCCCGCTTCTGAGAATGGAGGCTGTTGATAATAGGAATCCCTCCGAAACAAAGTTAAAGAAAGCCTAAATTTAAATCCCAGCTGTTATCAGACCTTTATGTAGGCCCGTCCAACAAGGCTCTGCTTTGATCAGAGGCCTTAAGACTTTACACAAACATAATCAAAAGCTGAAGGCTGCTGTAGGCGCTCTCAATTGATTCATTTCAGTGTTAGATACTGCAAAACTATACAGCGTATTTTGAGCTCCCTTTGTTTATAATTTATGCGCCTCAGCATTAGAAGTGACTTGTGAATGATGTATATTGAGAAGGTACTTTTAACAAAGCTTATTGAGGAACAATTACATTTAAACACGGAGGAAAAAATTAGCTTTTTAATTTTATTTCACTACGAACAAAGAAAAAAAAAATTTGGAACAACCGGCAGTACAAACTTGAAGAATGTTTCCCATAGAATGTCAATCCAATTAAATTGTATTCCTGACAGAACAAAGTGAAAATGGTGTCTTAAAAGAACACTCTGTTTGCCAGGCCCTCAAAGAGTGTTTAAACACAATGTAGATATTGTTGGCACCCTTAGCTCGCAATGAATGACAGCTTAAAGAATGGCAGTGTCCGTGGTTAGGAGGAATGCTTGTCAGGACTACTGATCTCACCGAACTGCTTGTCATCTTTAGAGATGCTATTGTTAACCTGACAAAAGGTTTGTTTTATTCTACTCCCCTCTTATTGTTCGCCGCATGCACCAGGCTTGCAAATGAGGGGCGCAATGCAAAGCTTTCATCAGCTGCGAGCAAAAGGGACAAATATGGCAAGTGACTCTATGACCATTCCGCGCCATACAGAGCGCAGCTCACTAATCGGGGTCTCCAGTCTGCTTTTTTTTTTTATGTTATAATGTGTTCACATTGAGAACATCATATTTAAAACATCCTTTTAGGCATTGAATAAAGGCAAAACACAGTTTGAGCCAGAATCCCAGCTGCGGCCTTTTAGTAATAACAAGCTTCACAGTTTTCTCTTGCATCACCCATCCATTTTTAAACCTCCTTAAACCAATTCAGAGTTACAGGGGGCCGGGGCCAACTCCAGCGATACTGGGGGCAAAGTTTGAACCAAACTTGCACAGGATGCTGGTCAACTGCATTACACACTCATGCACTTTATTGGGAATATGGGAGGAGTGGCTGAAGATGTCAGAACATGCAAACGTCACACAGATGATGAATTGGCTGGGATTCCAACTCAGTCACCTAAAGTGTTTAGTGTTAGTCTCTGTGCCAAGTACATTAAATTTCAAATGAAGCTAAAATTTCAAGTGTGGATGCTACTTTATGAAAGCCTGCCAGTCTTTTGTTCCTGTTCCCATTTTGCAAGTGCACTGACTATATCCGTTACTGCTACATATGATGCTGCCTATGTCTCAGTTCAAAAGCGATTCTGTTTACGACTCCACGTGCATCTCAATAAAAGAGGCGACACCTTGTCTACCCATTGTGATAGACAAATGCTACCCCGAAGGTGTCACATGACGTATACATAATCCCAAAATTACAGACAAAGCGTCAAGGTGGCATAGCAGTTAGTGCTACTGCTTCACAGATCCGACTCAGGTCAGTGATTATTTATGTGGAGTGTGTGTATTCTCCTCAGTACTAGGGTGTTGTACTGTGTTAGCCAATATGGATGTAGTGAGAAGTCAAGCAAAATGACTCCTTTTATTGGCTAACTGGAAAGACTACATCATTGATTACATCTTGCCTGAAGAAGGGGCCTGAGTTGCCTTGAAACTTGCATATTGTAATCTTTTTAGTTAGTCAATAAAAGGTGTCATTTTGCTTGACTTTTCACTATATTCTGCTCACAAGTGCATTGGCTTTTCTCACAAAACTCAAAGACGTCCGAGTTAAGTAATGTACTTCATGGTTCGGTGTTGTTGAGGTGTTATTGAGACAATGTATGACCATGAGAAGGTGTGGATGTGTACAGGAAAGTAACCTGCTTTGGATTGGTAGCCTCTTCCAGAGATGGTGCCTGCCTTGTGCTTGATGCTGCACCCTGAATAATGGATAGTTTGAAGCATAAGATAAACTGAATGACAATTTGCACTGCTTTATTTGTGACATTCGTTACTAAGTGTGGTATGTGGCACTTACAACAACAGGTAGGGCGCCTTTCTTGCTGTTACTAATAAATACAAAAGGCATGAGAATGAACTGAGAGATGCTGGAATTCCACAATAAATGGGAACACATACTTTGGTTTAAGATGGCTAAAATGATCAAATACAGCGACTAATATTTGTGAGGCATTCCCCTTTGCTGATTGTCACTTTTAAAAAAAAATCTCCTTCTGCCAAACAGGAAGCATTTGTCGTTCAAAACAGGCTCAATCCAAGTGCAAAAATGCCCATATTCATGTAAGACTAGGACACAGCAGCAGAGAGCGCACTTCCTGCACTGTGCAGTGAGAGGCGCTGCAGTGCAATGTATTCCACAGGCTGGCAGCAGCTGCTTTCATATCATTTGCCAGGCCACAGGCATATGCTGCATGCTGGAAACAGGACTGTCTTTAAGTCCTGTGAGTTATCAATGCGCTTGTGATAACGTTAAAAGAACTGACAGGCACAGTAACGACAACAGCAACACAGATCCACGTTAATATGTTTCACAGAGGTAGCAGGCACGGCCCTAAGTATTCCTCTGGGTGCCGGCGGCCTGAAAATGATTTCTTTGCTAAATTGCATAATGAAATATGGGGGTTTACTTGGACCGCATGCCAGTCAAGTGATTTTAAAAATGTTTTTACAATCAATTTAAATTCCCAGGCTGCCGTCGATTCGGACCTAAGTGGATTTTGGAGCAGAGAACAAAACATTGGCCGAGAATCGAACCACCTTAGCAAGCGTGAGACTTTATGAAGAAGTTTCCCTCAGTGTCAGGTGTGTCAGTCAAACGGCGTGCCTCTCTGGCCTAGACAATTCCTGTTTTCTTCATCTTGATCTCTTGGAGGCTCATCAGGAACACAATTTAATTACAGCTGGAAAAAGTGTAAACACGACTTCTTTTTATCTGCTTATACATCTGGACAAGTAGACAATGTGCTAAAACGAAATAAATCTGCCCTGACAGTCACATCAAAGGGTTCAGCCAGAGGCTTACAGCTACTTAAGGCACAGGAATGTTGTTGCTAAGCATCAGCGTACAACCTATCAGCCCCTAAAGAAGGACCCCCTTTTAACAGGGAGATGGGGAAACTAAGAAAGTGGGAACTCGACAGTAAAGGCAGTTTGGGGATTTGAGGAGATTTTGTAGCTTTAAGCAATTGTTAAAAGAAACAAGCCAGCCGTTTTCTTTTTCTCTTGACACCAATTTTTATTTTTTGGCTACAGAAAGACACATAGAAAAATTCCTTTTGAAATGTTCCCCTTTAGGCGTCTTACACACACACAAACATACACACATTCACATGTACATGTATCCAGACGGAAAAAACAACAGAAGCAAACACAGACCTGAGAGATTGGCATGTTCAGGTGTGCTGATGGTTATGGTTGTGGCCGCCACTAGAGGGCTGCTCATTAGGCCCACCTTCTGGGAAAAGTTAACCGAACTTGGTCGCACAATGGATGTTTGGCTATATAGGGTGGTCCAGATCTAATAATGTAGATCCAGATCGTCTGGATGACTTTGATTTATGCGGGGACGATTCCAAGATGATTCTTCATGTCATCAGTTCGCACACCTCGATGGTCCAGGATTTTTCAGGTGATTTTCTATGTAATAAACGTAATAAGTTATAGCATAATGAAAATTGCATAATTAGATCTGGACCACCCTATAGTTCACCTAGAATGGTTTGAAGACTTTTATAGTTATCAAACAACCAAGTTTGACAGTGGCCAAATTACTGGTTTTCACAATGCTGTGTGGTCATCCTAACAAACTGCTGTACATGTTAAGCCAATGTCACAAAGCATGGCAGATTTGCCAATCGCAGTCGTTGATCTTGTCACTGCACCTGACAGGGCCACCTTAATGTATGGGCATAATGGTCACTGGCTGGGGGTCCCAGGAGCATAGAGGCCCATGAAGTTTCAGATGCCTATGTATATTTCTGTTTGCTATCAATACAGGTGCCCTAGTGAACTACTTTGCCCAGTGGCCTATGATGCTGTTAAGAAAGCCCTATGTCAAATTACACGTCCAAAAATCACAACACAGGTCTCATTTACCGAACAAGAGCCGACCTTTCAGCACATTTGTGCTTACCCTTTTTTGACAGCCAATAATAACATGTTGCCTAACAGAGGGACACTTTCCGACAGTTGCAGTGGGTTCAGCAGCAATCTCTGCCACTCAATTCATTCTTTCCAATACAAAATATCAGACAAACAAGCTTCTTTTCTGTTTGTGAGGTCCACAGCCTCTCTGCTACCTGACACAGTGAGTGCTGTACCAGTGTCGTGCGAAGGGTTAATAGCTATGGTGCGTTAAGCAGCAGTCTCAGCCCCTTTTCCTTTTTTCATTCTGTTTAAGTGCATAAAACAGGAGACATCAGACAGACAAACTCCTCTTCTATTAGCGAGGTTCAAAACACGCATGATTCTTATTCCTCGTCACTACATTCTATGCATTGTACTTTTAGAAGAGACTCCATTGGTTCATTTGGTTGTCAGCTCTCCTGTGTACACAGCCTGCACCTTCAACTAATGAGAAAATTAAACCTGTTTCATTTTATCGTAGCCAGTTATAGTCTAGTTGGTCTCACGTCATTGGGTATGTCATATTAGACAATCGGGAATACACTGTCAACTGCCTCTGATTGGCTAAAGATCATGCAAATGAGGTCTATGACTGAAAATCGCTGGAAAAGTCATCGAATGTGACATAGCCTTTAGGAGACGAGTGGAATGAAGGCTGTTGGAAAGGAACTGAGAGAAAAACAACAATACATAAGGACTGATATATTGGGCAACAAGCGGTCACTACAATCATGTGAAAGCTTTCAACCACTTATAAAGGAGACATCCTCCATAGACCACAGAACTTGACAAAGAGGCCCACATTTATACCATCCATTATGGACTAGTTTTGTACCTCACTAGTCTTGCTGGTAGAATACAAGCTTTAGGTTATGCTCACTGACGACTGCTTCTCACCTGGGGCAGATGACCACTGGAGGCAATATGGGCAATGGTGTGATTAGAACAATATTCCCAGACAGGATACCACCAAAACAGCATGTGTCATGTTGTGGAATGCAGTCATGTAGGACAGGTGCTTATTAGAGATGTTCTGACCATGTGACAATACTAAGGCTCTGTCAGCTCTCATGTAACCATTCGTAACAGGCCTGCCTGTGGCATTTTTCAAAAAGAATAAGATTAGACCCATGTGACATCAGTTCCTTCTTCTCACCAAATGTTACGATAATGTTCAGAACTGAATTTATATTAGCAGTTCCTGTATATTAGTTATTAGTATCTTAGTTATTTTTAACCCCTTTATGATTTTGGATTATAAGGCTCTCAATATTTTACTGGTTTCTTGTTCAGACTTATCTTTGACTTTTTTTTTTAACGTTTCCTATGTGTGTGGTGTGTGACATTCAACAGAGTAATGGGATTAAAGGTCATAGCTTCACTCTCATCTTTATACAAGATTGCAGGTCACTTCATTTACTATATTGATTATTTAAGTATCTTTTATTCTTTTTCCTAAGGAATTTTTGCTCCATTCTTCTGACTTTAATTTTTGTTTTTTGTTTAGACGTTTTCGATCTATTGATGGTTCTAAATTCTCTACAGGCAGTGTTATTCAAGATATGCTAGTGCTCAACCAAAATTGTTTCCTATCTGGCACATAATTTTGTTGGGTAGGAAGTATCTCCAACTGTATGACACATGGCTTAGTAGATTTGGAAAATTAATGAACAAATATACAGTACATCCACCTTCACATCCACATACGTGGCTTGATCAAAAAGTACTGTGAATGTTGATGCAGAACACCATTCAAGAGCAACGCAAAACAATTCAATGCAGGATCTGACATGTCCATCCTACAGCCTAGTTTGTGACAAGTTTCAACTTGCTCGATACCATCAGTTGTTTGTGAGCCACTGTTGAGTTCAAGTGTATTTTTCAAGTTTGTCATTAATAATGCTTATCAAGCAACACATTAACATGAAATTTTGTTTCAAATTACAAAAAGCTCAGGAAACCCATCAGATGTTAAAATTGGTTTATGGTGACACTGCACTGACAATTAAGACTGTTTGATGGTTTGATCGATTTCTTAATGGATCTGAATCGGTTGAAGACAAGAAAAGATCAGGATGTCCTGCAACATCAATAACCAAGGAAAATGTTGAAACGGTTTCATTCTTCATCATGACAACGCTTCTTGTCACACATCCCTTCTAGTACGACAATTTCTGTCGAATAAAAACATTACGCTGTGTCCGCATCCACCTTTTTCGCCGGATCTGGCACCGTGCGACTTTTGGCTGTTCCCTAAATTGACCATGAAAGGCAAACAATTTCAATCCATTGAGGACATCCATGCAGCCATGAGAGCCCAACTAAAGACACTCTCAAAAGGAAACTTCCAGAACTGCTTCCCAAAGTAGCAGGGCATTAAGACAAGTGCATTCGAAGAGAAGGAGAGCATTTTGAAGGTAGTTGTATATCTTTTACTGAAATAAATCTTTCTTTTTTAAAACATTCACTATATTTTTTGATCACACCTCGTATGTAATATTGAGAAAACTACTTTCCCCCTGGTGTTTGCGATGTTTGAATCAATTGGTGGTTCCAAATTGGCCCTGTGTAAGTGTGGGTGTGTTCATGTGTGGACTCTGCATGTAATGGACTGATGTCCTGTCCAGGGTTGCTTCTTGCCTTGTGCCTATTGCTGCCAGAAATAGTGTCTAACCCCCAAGAACCTGAATTGTGTTAAGTGGGTTTCAGAAAGTTACAAGTTATATTATGAGTTTTCATATCACTATATATATATATCAAATGTTAAATATGCGAAGCAGACTTGGAAATGCAGTTTGAATTTGGCAGAGTTGAGTAATCCTGATGTCTGCTTTTAAACTCAGTAACAGAAATGATTCACTCCATTGTGAACACTTCATCCAGGCAACTTTGTATCTACTGGCATGTTCCCATTATGGACACAGTGAGCTGGACTTGCTGTATTCAGATGTTAATGCCTTTAAATGTAAACCTGCGGTACATCAGGCCTCTCCATCCTACTTAAACCTACAAGCCTGTTATTGACCACAGCAGCTCTTTATTATCCAAGCCAGGCGTTCTTATGTGTGTTGATGTGTCAAGGGTGGTTTGTTTATTTTACTTTATATATTACATATGATATATATATAGTTATATCAGAATTTCTGATATAACTAATCAAAATAAAAATAGCAATAATCTTAGAATAATGTGTGTAGCACCAGATTTTGTGTTAATTGGGCTGTGATTTATCCTCAGCTTGAGGAGTTCTCATTGCTAACAGAAAGAATAAAACTTTGAAGACAAGCCTCACTGCTGGTTTTATCTTCATTAAACCACTGATTGAATATTAATTTTATTGAAGGTTATCACACAAGCAATTAGTGCTTTTACTGATATATACTACAAATTATACAACATGTAATGAATCAGGATGGCAAATGAGTAACATCGTGCTTGGAGGTTTAAACAGCAGGACTCGAAAACACCAGTCTGCTCTACAAATTTGTGACTCTGAGAAATACATACAAATGTATAAAATGTAAGCAATTGAACCTTTACATTACTGTAACATGCAGTTAGAAACAGAAAGATAGATAAATGTATAAAATGTAAGCAACTGAAGCTTTACATTACTATAACATGCAGTAAGAAACAGAAAGATAGCACTGTACAAGCTCAGTGATTAGCTATGATGTCTCATAGTCCCAGAAGTTTGAGGTGAAATCCCAGTGTCAGTTAGCAACCTCCGTGTATGGATACTCCAACTTTCTTCTTGCAACTTAAAGATGTACTGGTTAGGTTGAATGAGGACTCTACAGTAAATTGTCCTAGTGCGGGTGAGTGTAAATATACCCAGTAATGGAACTGGGTCTCATTTAGGGTTGGTTCACACCTTGCACCAACAATTGCCTAGGATAGACTCTGATCATAAATTCAAGACAACGAGAACTGAAAATTATTGCATCCCTGAATCACTTTCACAATTTTATAAGCATGTATTAGTGTGGGTACAAATTGACATTTTTGCATTATGTAACTTGTAAGTCAGGATATCTGTAAGCCATGATGCCAAGTTTCAAATTCTGTACAAAGAAGCTTAAGATTCTTCTGCCACATAGCTTGAAAAGCTCAAGACATATTCATGCGATTTGGGAGGTGTCATCACTCAGCTCATATCTGTCTCTGCTCCACTACAAATGGGATTTGCTACCACGAGGAGCATAGACAAGGTATCTACCTAAAAGTGATCAAGCAGAGTAAAACAATACAATGACTGACTGTTCAGAACAAGAACTGATTATCTCAAGTTTGTGGCTACCAAAGTCAGCTTCAAACATTTCAAAGGCATTTCCAAACTGAGCAGCACCTAGTAAGACAACCAAAATATGTCTTCCATATAACCAGCTCCTTCATTATGACCAAAGACAAGTACTTCCTATGTACCACATCACATGTCTTCGATCTCTTACCGTTATACAGCAGCAGTTGGCATTATACTGTATCGATGGAATCCCTTAACTTTTCAGATTTGACCCTAGATGAATCTCCTGCCTTCTTCATCTTAATTCCTTGTATCTCTATTAGACTCTTCTCATTGCTCTCACTTCAGACCTACTATTTCTTTGATCGATCCTTCCCCTGCTCCTTTACTCAGGTTTGCTGCGCTGATGTTACTTTTTTCACCACCTGTTGCCCTCCAGTTGGCTATTCTTCTACTAAACCACCTTTGCCTTCATAGTTTACAAGTCAAGTTTACACATCATAACCCACATCCATTCATTTTCTGCACCATTAACAAACCCCCCAACCCCAAGTACAGGTCTATTACCGCACCTGTCATCTATTTCTTGATGTTGTCATGATTTCCACCACCCCCACAACACTAAAATTGCAGCTCAAGCCCACTCTTAAAAAAAAGCTAGTGATGGAGGTAGCTGTAGAAGCATAGGACTCATATGAATCTGATTACCTCCAGGAGAATACAACATTTTCCTTGACCCTAATGCCAAGGTTATGGTATTCCTGCCAAGATGCAAAGTCCTCAAGCCACAAACTTTTGTTAACAAAAACATGCAAATAATCTCTTTAGAGGTTTATAAACTACCATGCTGTCATTGTTTGGACTGTGTGAATTAACAGTTGATATGACCAATGCTACTTATTTTAGACACCTATGATCAATAATAAGTTATGCTTATCCAATTGGATGTGTGTCTGACTGCTTTTTCCTGCATACACTGAAATTTTTATTTTCACCATACATCCATTTCTTATATTCTCTTTTGTTGTGTTGCCTTTCAATAATTTATTTTTGACTAAATTTTCCTTCAGCATTTACCCACTGCTTCTGGGTGATCAGATTCACAAGAAAAAATTCCACCCACTTTGAGAATGCCCACCACTCCATGAAATTCAGTGCTGCATTTACCACAGCTTTTGACAAACCTACTTTCTTTGCATGCCAACACTTTTATGTTTGAAAACATTCAATATCATCAGACAATTCCGACTTCTATTTATGCAGTTCCTGATCCTACACATATATCCTGGAAGTGTAGCCTACAGGTTAAAGCACTGGAATGTTAGCCAGAAGGCTGCAAATTCTCAAAACCATCACTGTACTTACTGGTGGTATTCTATTTAGCTTAGCTTTATTAACTGTATGTCACAAGGACAACATAGTCCTTACTTGCACTTGCCCTCAGCAAAGTTACCAAACACAAAATACATGAAAATATAATGTAAACAACTCAATAGAAATATGCTAATCAGTGGTCCTTCAATATTGACATGAATTTTATTGTAAGGCAAGTTCCAGTTCTGACAGAAACATCTTGATTTTTGAACCTCATCTTACTATGGAGATTAAAAGCAACCAGTCATCTTGGTAGATGCTGATCATCACCGCATCCTCAAGGATCACTCAGAACTCACACATCAGTTTTTAAGCCATTTTATCAACATCAGCTGTCTGGTAGGGAAACTGCAGCAGGCAAAGACAGACATCTGCTGTAGCTGGGTGATATGGAGAAAGTGCAGTGCATGTTGAGAGTCGCTGCAGTGTCAAAGCAAAAGGAACTGAGAATGCAGCAACAAGAGAGCCCAGCCCCGCCGCCAGAAAATCTTGGGCCCCTGACAATTATGGTTGAGCACCTGGACCCCCTGGCACTGTACTACGATAATTTTGCCTCCCCAAGCTGATCGAGTGACGTGCCTATGCTGCACTCAAGCTAAACGTTACTCACATTGAAATTTCGCACAACTTTAATTACATTTATATAATATTGTATCGCATGTCATGTCTCATGATGCGTGGAGGGTGAGGTAGCTCTGTATTAAAATTACTAAGAGTCAACATATCTTTTTACAACATTTTTATTTCTGTATGTGTATCTCCATGATATGATATGATATCAACGATCACAGTGCCCATCTTCGGATCTTAACATTTGTGTCATACATGTTCTTGACGTGAAACACCTCATCTTTCAAATGATGTGACAAATCCTTTGAATATTTTGCATCTAAATTTGCACAAGAGGCTGAGATCTCCTCCATGCTCATGCTCCTAAAGTTTAAAATTGGACAAAAAATGCAACATGTTTAGGCTTTCAAAACTCCTGGACAATTCTGGAATTAAGGAATTCAATCATAACATAAAACTTAACATAAAATTTTACTTCTGGATTTTGGGATTCCTGATCATCTGCTTCAGTGTCAGATCCGATGGACTCGATAATACGTTTTGGTCTTTTGTGATGCCAACCTCATTTGAACACTGCAGGGATTTCCATTTCATTTGCTGCAGCTTAGCCTTGTGCCAGAGAGCCTCACATTGCTCGGGGCACCAGACATGTGTCATGGTTACCTCCCCTGGTGGTGGCTCTGAGTGAATGCATTCAAATCCAATAGACATTTCCATCAATACTAGAAGACTACTATCAAGAAACAGCTGTCTTCACTGATTGCAAACTAGAGGTGTCGTTCTCTCTTTTGGATTTTGTTCTGGAATAAGCTTAGATAGGAATGTCTTATTGGTGGATCAAAGCAAGTGGAAGTTGGCTTTCTGTATAAATACAAGAGAAGCTAGGTGACGGCAGCCATTGACCCAGACACTACTGAGCAGCATACACATTCTTTAAAGGTGCAACTCATAACATCTTTTTAAGCAAGCTTTAACATTTTCTTAAGTGTTATAGTTTTATGTTAATTTTAGTGTCTTTGTTATACACAATTTACAGCAAGTCTAAGGCATTTGTCTACGTAAGGTTTGTAAATATACATATAAATAAATATACATATAGTATATATGTATAATGCATATGTATTGTCACACACATGCGTTTAGGAGACAGCTAAAGGGCCTGGGGAACTGTAATACTACACCAGACCAGGGGGTCGCAGGGTGTGCCTACTGTCTCTCTCAGTTTTCTGCACACCATTCCCGGGAAATCTCACCAGGTTCTGGCGCCTCTGATGACATCACTTCCGGCTCCGGCACCTCTGATGATGTCACTTCCAGCTCCGGCACCTCTGATTATGTCACTTCCGGTTCTGGACTAGAATACATCATTTCCTTCCCAAGCCCTTAAAACCGTCATCTTACCTCCGAATGATCAGTTCTGTTTTGGACTCAGTCTTATGAACATTTCTGTGTAAATATCTCAAAAACCTTTTGCAGCTGGAAAATAATATACAGGTGGCTGCCCCAAACCTTTATGATGTCTGGAGACTCATTCTTATTACAGTGGCATAGCCGGCAGGATGGTGGTTCCCAAAAGAAAACGGTACAGGAGCAAAGAATTAATCAGGTGAGAAAGTACTGGGGCTGAGTTTCCTGTTGGGGAGTTCGTTTGGGGGTCAGGAATGACTTGGTGCAGGCTCCACTTCCTAAATATGAAGCCGGGCTAGTATTTTCTCAGAGGAAGCACATGAATGAGATTTACAGCCATGTGCTGGTTCCTATGGAGGAAATGAAGGGGGTTCATTATGTTCTCTCGGAGGAGAGAGCTGAGCCGGCCATTGGGATTAAGATCCGAGATAAATATAGGCTTTCCCCAGGCCAGCAGGCAAGGATCATAAAAAACTGGGAGTTAGATCCAGAGCAATCTATCCAGGAGCAGGCAGAAGCTCTCTGGGAACAAACATCCCATTGGTTAAAGCCATTTAAGCTGACAGCATTTTAAATAGTGCAGCAGGTTGCCTGCTTTTTGCTGTTAAAAGGACTCCCAAAAAATGTTGCCCAGCCAGCCTGGGGAGAATTCCACAACTTGGAGTAACTTATAAAGCTCCTGGAAAATCCTAAACCAGCCTCACAATCTCAGGGAGCAGAACGGTCCTCTAGTGGAATCCGTGGGGATTACGTCACACAAACTAGGTCTCTTTCATATAAACCAGAGCCTGTTCCAAAGTTCCTAGGCCTTGGGGCGGACAAACTGCCGGGGGAAGAGGAGGGATCCTGGTGGACTGGGAGAGGCAGATTATGTGCACTTGTCAACCTCCTAACGAGTTGTAATACGTCATCAGAGGTGCCAGAGCCAGAAGTGACATTATCAGAGGTGCTTGAACCCGGTGAGATTTCCCGGGAATGGTCTGCAGGAAACTGTGAGAGACAGTCAGCACACCCTGCCACCCCCTTGTCTGGTGTAGTATTACAGTTCCCCAGGCCCTTTAGCTGTCTCCTAAACGCATGTGTGTGACAGTATGTATGTATTTCTTTTATATTCCTGTTGAACTCACTGTTTTGTCTGTAATTGATGGTGTTTTATTCTATTTTACACTGTTTTTGGGTATCTTGTAAGGTGCTTTAAATCAAATTAATTATAATTTTTTAGCAAACTTTTCAAACAGATGCAATGTTGCCATAAATTATTTAAAAGGGCATAAAAGGAAAAAAATGTCCCTATTTTAAACATAGAAAAAATGAAAACAGTAATATTCATCACAACCTGGACTTAAGGAAGGCTTTCCCAAAACAGAGAGTGAACTTGAGTCTCTAAGTCACTAGCGTCTTTCTTTGCACCTGGCACATCTGTCCACTCTACTGTACAGACAGGACATTCGGCTTCCTATTTTGTCCATGTTGAAAACATAGGTATTATTTATTTCACTCATTTGTAAGTAGACAGTTTTGTTTGGGCATCTTCTGTACTTATGATCTGGTGTTCAGTTATAATGCAGCTCCGGCCTGTCATCCCAGGTATTACTTGAGTCAAACTGTCATGCATCTTTTCTTTAGAAACACCCCTCTGCACTTCCTGTCTGTTAGCAGTGTGCACAGCATGGATTTACACTGCATGCAAGTTCAAAATGTAGTGTAAGGAATAGCTGTAATATGTAGATCTTTTTTTCATTTCTGAGTAACAAGCAAACCAAATTCCAGGTCAAAAAAGAGGATATGTCTTAAAAAGAGGACATGTCTGGGAAAACAGGAGGACATCTGGTCATCTTATAAAAGCTGATACTAAAACTGCAAGACTTACTCATTTTAAACCAGCACTAGACAAAGAAATTGCCCAAATGTTGAGTAATTCCTCAGTACAAGGGGCTGAAAGGTTTAAGAGAAGCTGTTAGTCAAAATCGCACTTTTTAAATGAGATGTTGGCAAAACTGAGAGTTCAGATGTACATGAAGTAAAATCCACACTATAATCCTCCTAATATAAAGTAATTGCTGCTATCAAATAATATGGACACAATTACCTGAACCAACTTGACAAATTGTGATTAGCTGAACCAGGTACACTAGTGAAGCAATTTAACAAATAAATAACTGTAATACTTGGTAGCAACAAACATTGGTGTGTCTGAAGGAGAGGTTTAGAAATGGCTAAGATAACACACTTTGACAGACATAAAATCACAGTTTCCACTCTTTTTGCTGCCAACAAGCAGTAGCACACCAAACTGGACTTTCAAGATCTGGTATTCAAATCTGAAGATACTGGTAATGTTGAAAAGAGAATTTAATACCCAAAAAACTGTCTACATATGATTAACAATACTATAAATATAATATATATGCCACAGTGGCTTTTACCTGAAGTTACAACAAAAATACACAAAAAAACCTGCATGGAAGGTTCAAATCAAAAAGACACATTTAAAATTAATCTTACTCAACCTATATTCTCTGCTATGACCTTGAAATTCAAGTAAAGAAATATCATTACTCATTATATAATAAACAGAGAAATCAAAGATAAAACACAACCATTAATACACATACACACCCCCCAAGAATAAAATTATCAATTGCGGAATATATGGCTGAGCTTCACCCAGCTCAAAACTAACAACTGTCAAGGCTACATGCCTCTCTGCAAACTACTCTCAGCAGCTGTTTCTCCAAAATTTCTGAACAATGTCAGATAGAGAATAAACTTTTTTTGTAATATGACCATTTGAAAAAAACTAATAATTGTGTACATGAAGATTATTGTTCTTTAGACAATGCAGTAGTTGCTACGTTACACAAGCAAACATACTGTTGTCTTTAACAATGGCTGTGCAGTATAGCTGTGACATCCGTAACTCAATTATCCAATACTGAGATTTCATTTATTTAAGTGAAGATAACTTTAAAAACACATTATTATAAAACAGAAGAATGTATAATCGACTGTACATATACCATTGTGTTAAATCCGAGACCCTGATATCTGAAACTTAACTGGAGCATTCCATTGTCTACAGAGTTTACCACAACCAAAATTCTGGACTTAACCACTAAATGCATTATTTAATATAGCAAACTTGATCATCCATGCAGTACCTTCAGCTGTTCTACTGGAAAGAGATCTTTAAACTACATTCAATGTCTGTCTAATCATTTTCTGAGGCCTCCTTTACCAACACAGCATCATGAAGAGTCCGTAACTATTCAGATTACACTGGACGGGACACCAGTCTACTAGATGGCAGCAGAATATTGTCCTGAGTGCTATTCAAGTATTACTCTGTAAAGCGGTTCATTAAATATCACCTCAAGTGTGACTCAGACTTAGCTGTAAATACATATAATTTCGAGCCTGATTCATGCACTGGGATACCTCCAAGGAGCACAGCATACCTTATTCATATTTTTGGATAACAAATGCTCACATTGTGCTGTGCTTTAGTGAGCTTTTTGATGGTTATAGGTGTCAGATCTCAGTTTGATTCTCTCTTGTCTTCTGTTTCTTTTTATTTATGTTCTGCCACTAATCAACAATGTCAGTACACCTAAGTGAGCATTTCCTCCTTATGACTAGACCAAATAAGTTACTAGAAAAAAAGTGAAATTTCAGCTTGAAATTTTAAAAAGAAAAAGACCTTGGAAGAGAGGGTTGTGTCACTTGAGCAAAACCCTTATAAGAGATAAATGCTGTTATCTGGACAAACAGTCAGTTAGTTAGTTAGTTAAGCTTCCATCATCTTTGACACTGCATCCCCACCCATTATAAAGTTTCCTCCACTTCTCTCTGTCCTGTGCCACTTTCTCCAGGTTTCTTCTCCTTGCTTCTTCTACCACCATATATTTCCAACTCTTTCTTGGCCATCCTGCACTTCTCCTTCCTACTGGAAACCATCTTTCTACTTGCTGTCATTGATTCTGGACATATGAGTTGTTTTACAGATTTATATGGGGAAATGGGACTGGACTTTAATTGAAAACTTTATAGTAGAGCCTGTCTGGAAGTGTAAGGAGATGAGTAAGTAGATTTCTTACTGTAGCTATTCCATTTGGGCCAGGTCAGGTCAGTAGGTAAACATCAAATAAGTGAACAACTCGTATTTCATAAAGCACCTTTTCTAGCAAGCACCACCTCAGGCTGAACTACTACATATTACAACTTACAATGTATATATTGATCACCCCTTGTGATGGACACATTAGTTAAAGAATGAATGAGTGACTTACATTAATATCTTACAATTTGAGCATAGACAGGTTAAGTGACTTGATGCAAGTCGAACACTGTGTCAGTTTTGGGGATTAAAAATGACATCCTCATGCATTGCAGATTTCTAAGAGAAAAATGAACTGCAACAATCTAAGAAATGATGAAGGTGTGACAAAGCCAATGGTTTTGAGACTGTGTTATTCCATTCAAAACCAGGCTTCAAGTGTATAGCATGTCTATACTCAGAATTAACACACCTTGCATTAAAATCGTACTGAGCGTTCTCACTGACAGACAGCCACCCTCAATAGTGCCCTCAGCTGTCCATGAGTACTTCACTGGACCGTGGAGGGATAGCCTTTAAACAAGGCTGACAGACCACTGAAAGTTCTAGAGGGGCTTCTCCTCCCTCCCATGGCCTGACTCAAGAACGCATTGCACCTTTGATGTCTCAGATGCCCAAGCTATACTAGGTCACACCAGCAATGCCCAAGAACTACCAAGTGATTAATGTGTGCTCTGCCAGATCATTTGCCGGCTCTGTTTTTTTGAGTTAATGTTCTATGTGGTGGCATTGTTGCTGAATAATGTTTACATAAATGATTTTCTGTACATTTAATGATTCAATAGAAAATAGTCATTATATCCTAAAAATGTTATCAGATATCTGCTAGTTGCAAAATAAATATTTATTTTTCTCACAGCACATACAAAGGACACAATAATAGAAGGAAACAGGAAGGGCTGTCAAAGTTTTTGAGGCTGGTGACCCACAAGAGAAACATGCTGTCAACTTTTTTTTTCTTTTTTTTTCCTTAAAACACATCATTTCTAAAAGAGCCTTAGTTGTACTGCTGCTTTTTTCTTCTTTTTTTTTTTACTTTGACAGGCTTCCTCATAAGCAAACAGTTTGAAGCAATGCAGCCGCTTAAATCAGCCCGAAGGTGTTATTAGTCTCACACTGTAATCTTGTTAAGTTCAACTCGATTCTGGAGTCTTTTGAAGGTCTGCATGTTTACTGAATGTGGAAGGCTGATGTAGTTAAATGTTATACAGTAACCAAAATCCAAATAATAACTGAATAGCTCAGGCGACAACATTTCTAAGGCCAGGGTCTAAGTAATAGGACAGGAGCCCCGATTTTTTGAATCCTCACACTAGACACTTAAATCAAGGCCATAGCCTGAGGAATAATACGATAATGAGGTTTTAATTGTTTCAAAGTGAAATCTTGATTCATCTGTTAGGAAGCTACAGCAGAAAAGAATCATCTGGAGTAGCAGTAGCAGTAGCCTCGCTGCACAGTTAAAAGAGATGTTAGCACAATGTTTACTCAGCAGGAATAATGTCGAGCGCGTTTTTAATGATTTACCAGTTCTACTTGACTGAGCTTGCACTCGGTAAATGGATCATATGATCGGTGATCACAAGTTAAACTGCTTTTGTTTCATGCGTGAAGTGAAATTGCGGGCTGTTGTTCAGAGCCGCAGTTCGTGTGCAGCTCAGTGTTAAACAAGCATAGGTTACGTACAACAGGCAGTTAATGGCTCATACCAGCAAGCCCTTGACTTAATTCTGCTCATGAGGCTGAATTTTAAAAAGGCAACTGACCTTGCAGCTGAAACCTTTTCTTCGTGTGGTATACTTATTTATACAGTGCTGGTATATGTAAACGCTAATTTCTAATGAAAACAAAACAACAAAAAGGACTGTATTTTACCCAGAGGCTATGTGTGGTTCAGCAATGAAAGTTTTGCTCCACTCTCCTGAAACCAAATACTTTTCCAGCGAGCTGTTCAAAAAATGAAAAACTTTTCTTTGTCACCATTAGTCAGCTTATCATTATTATTTTGGTTAGCTACTTACAGTCATTTAATCCATATATCCGGAAATATTCAGTTTCTTTAATGCATTTGATGGACATAAAAATAAGTCAAGACTGTATCACATGTACCAGGTATTTGTTAAAGATCAAAGACTGAAGAGCAATTCAGTGTCACATTCACTGTGCACAATTAGAGGCAGTCATCTGTAACGCTGTTAATGACATGGTACTACCTGGATGGTATTATCAGTAATATAACACATTAACAGCGTATACATGTTTTTGTTAAGACAACGCTCTTAGATTTCATTCTATAAATAACACTGGGTGACATACATGAATCCACTTCCTGAACCCATTTGGATGATGAACAGTGGCTTCTATCAGAGGCTGTAGCCCCCATATTTATTGTACCCAGCTCCTGATTGTTTCTTTTTTTTTTGGTGATGTGCAAGATTATTATGGATAAGCTCCTGATCTTATTGTCTGTCCAGTTTCATTCTGCGACTTGATCATTGTACAGAAGGTGAAGGGGAATCCCTGCTCTTCGATTTTATATGGTGGATAGATGATCAGAAAATGTCATAGGGGACCATTCAGTATTTTTATGAAAGTCATCCAAGAAAGACTGTGCATGAAAATAACAGAGGGAGCTGAGACCATGATTATTTCCAATGCTAGCGTCCCTGATGACAGAGCCTAGCAGGACAGTTTTTAATGGCAATATACATCCAATCATCAGTTCATCATCAAATTTTCTTAATCCAATTCCAAAGCATTAGAAGGAGAACATATCTAGATAGGCATCTGTTAGAGACAGGTTAGTATGCCATATTTACATAAACCCCTACACTCTCTTATACAGAAGACAATATGTTAGAATTTCAACTGCATTTTTCATCCATCAGCAGGGTGGCACACCAACAAATAACCCGGCATATATTTAGAAGCCCTGTCCAGTTTATAGCAGCAGCAAACGTAGTCAGGTTGTCCCTATACTTGTTTTGCTTCACTTTGTTAGTTCTCTTATCTCTGTGCATATTGGAGAAAGGATATGCCATATTCAGTGGCAAAGGTTGTGTTTGTATGGGATTCTTCAAGTTGACATGTGAGGAATTCATGGAGTAATATAGTGTGGTGAGGGCTCCTTTGAAATGCACTTGGTGAAACACTAGTGAAACCAAAAAACCCTTGTGTTTGTAATTCAGAGGTTTTTGCCATTCTTGCAGATTGTATGGAAAGAAAAAGTCCTCAAAAGTTAACAGGGCAATGATTACAACCGAAGATCATGGCAGTGTGTACTTGCACATTTCTTTCTATTATCAAACTGTAAATCACTTTGGACTTGATTTACAAGACTCTGAAGCTAAACCCAGTATTACTGGGCCCAAGGCAGGAACTAACCCTACATTAAAAGTCAGTCCTTCAAAACCACCCAAATGCCCTTCAATACCCACTTGTACAGCATATTGTAATTTCAGTTATTTCATCAATTCTCATGACCCTTCATTGGATTAAATGGGTTTAAGAATGTGATGTGTGTGTCTCATCCATCTATTATCATGCCCATTTCAGGGTCATGGGTGCAAAAGCCTAGTCTGGCATGGTGCCAGTCTAAGGTGGGCCTACTCAAGCACACCCCTTGCTGCACTCAAATGGGTGAAATTCTGTTAGATCCCAATTTCAGCTTTCAATCCATCCATTATCAAGCCCATTTATGCCAGTTCAGTATAGCTGGGGTGTCTGGTCTAGGCCTGGACATCATGGCACAAAGAAACCACCATCATGGGCACTAATTTTAATAATAGCAGTTCTTTTAAGCGAAAGTTTGGCATTTTGGACTGATTAAGGATTGGCAATATGTCAAATGTCAAAACAGCTCCTTCTACATTTAAGCACTCTATTAAAAGCTATACCTTGACTGAGACAAGGGACAAAGGGGAGTTTGTTATTATTAGTAGTGCACAAGGCCATTAAATGAATGTATGGACTGTAAAGCTATCTAATACACAATGCCAAATAGTTCATGTTTTATCACTGTACATCTACATACTGCAGTAGGTGACTTATGGAAGCCCCGGTGTGTTTTCTGGCTGCAATTATCAGAATTTTCTCCTATGATCTTTTCTAAACTAAACGGCTTAAGAATAATAGAAAGGAAAATACAACATTTACAGAAGAAGTCCACGTCAAATGTACACTTCAAAGGATCGCGCCGCTCATGTTGCAGATTGTGTCAAGAACTAATTTTCTTTAAGAGTTCACATGTCACTTCAAACTCTTCCTGGGCCCTCTTCAGATGCCTCAAAGAATCTAATTGGGGAGAAAAAAACACTCCAGACAACCAGGTGTGACAGTGCGGCTCACGGAGACTTCAATTATGAAATACTCCACAAACATGAAAACATTCCTGGCATTAGATACAGCTCCTAATCGGTTCAGAAGACATCACCATGTGTCACAATCTTGAGTCTCAGTGTTAGACACGTCTCTGCTCACTGCTGTATAACCTTTTGAAAAGGCAATTTTTTGTTCTGTCTTGTACGGTTGCACAATAGTTCAGATGCTAAAAATAGAGTGAAAAAAGTTTTTTTATGTATTTTGACAATTTTGTATTAAAGCCGTATGGTTAAGCTGCAGAAATGTTTTTCTTAAATCAGAAAATTAAGAAAACACACATTGTAACTTTGCTCTGTGGCATAGTCTCAGCATTATAGCTATAAAGGGAGAAATAAATCAATTCTTCAAAAGGAAAAGAACGAATTGAGAGAGAAGAAGCTAGCTTGGTCGAATTCTGTATTTGTTCCCTAAATCTGCTTATCCAGTTCAGAGCCTACCCCAGGATTATCAAGTGTAGGACAGCAACTAACTTTGCAGTGTGAGGCCAGGCCGCGGCAGAGCATACTCACACCACACCCATACCAGATTTATTGCACCATATTATTAAAGAAGAACCTATAAAACTCTAACTAGCAGTGTGCTTACTACCCATATGGGGGGATATGACCCACGTGTACAGCAATTTATGAACACTTTTACCTTACAAACTGTTACATAACCGATCAGAGCAACAAAATACACATGCATTTGGGAGATGTCATACAGTTGCTATTGCACATCTAGATGAATGAGACTCTTCTAGGTTCTGCCCACACAATGGTCTCATAAATTCCCTGAATCGAGTGATTTAAACTAGCAGGTGTTTGCGATGTGAAGTAATGTTGGACTTAACAAAACCACACAAAACCCATACAGACATGGGAACAAAAGGAAAACTCCACCAACATTTCAATTTATTATTAACTCGGGCTGTCTAATGATCACAGTTTTTAATTGCAATCAATGGCAAAATTCTTCAATTAGTCTTGATTAATCACATGTTTAACTGAGGTGGCCTTGGTTGTTCAGTGGTGTCCAGTAGTCTTCTGTGAATATCGTTGCCTTACAGCACGCTGGCTGCTCATACTGTGAAGACTTTTGGAGTTCATCTAAATTTATGATATGGGGTACAATTGTCCCACGTGAAGGTAATGTGTAAGCATTGTCATAATTCACTATTTGAATTTAATCCCAAAGCCTTTTACCTTCAGCTATAATTAGCAGTCTGCCGTCAGATGCAATCCACTTTTCAATAACAGTAGTTAATGCTTTAGAGTTTGTTTCTTTCATAAGCATGGATCTAGTTGTATACTCATGCATTTAGTCTAGCACAGATTTTGCTGATTAAACATTAGTTTTTAATACTGGCATGTTTTCCTCCTTCTGTAATATTGAAATTCGTCAGCACTTAGTTTACAAATATTGGCATTTTTCTCCTTTTCCATTGTCTGTGAGGGTTTCAGATTGAAAGCAGCTATCATAAGTACAACCTTTCTCACTCATCATTACTGGACTAAGTCTGTGGAACGATACACATGCTAGATTCGATTAAGAAAAAATAACGTGTTGTACTTTTGAAATTAATCACATGCATTAATGCTTTGACAGCCCTATTAACTCCACATAATTCTCAAGCTTGCTACATCTACTTAAAGGCTGTGAAAGACCAAATCCTATTCTAGCAATACTGTATACAAGATAGGAAATAGCGCTGGGTAGAGTGCACGTCCACCGCAGAGCCTAGTTAGGCACACCAATGAGACAAACAAGCACAGATGTGAGAGGAAAATGTACAAACTCTAGAAAAGACAGCAAACAGGAACAGGGTTTTTGAACTTAGAATGGGGGGTCTATGAGGCAGCAGTGCTAACTAACGGACCAATTTATGATTACTGGTTTGTTTAACATGGTCATCTTTGGGATGTTGGGAATTACAAGGAAAAATTCCATGCAGTTTCCATGCCCCAGACTCTTGTTTGATTTAAATGTTTGATTTACGTTCACACCCCCTATAAAAGTGATATCACATTTAAAGTTGAGGATGTCAAATGTCTAATTTTTGAACCCCACACAGTACTGCGGGTGAACAAATTGAACTCGAAAAAATAAGTGTTTAACTTAGTGCATAAAATTTAAGCATAAATTGATCAATCCACCTTTATAAATCTCAGTAATATTTTATATGTGCCCCCGTGAAGCTTAGACACTCAATTGATGATTGGGGGGTTGGGGTATCCCGCAAAGTATCAAATGCCACATAGAGACATCACACGATCAATGATTAAGGGGTTTGGAGATTTGGAGACCCCTATATTTATATTTTAGATATTTACTTATTTACATGCTGTATATATATTCTCCAGAATTATCAATGAAGACAAAAAATGGCTCATCATAATAAAACATACCTGATATAATTGTTCAAGAGAACGAGGTTGGTACAATGTTATAATACAATCATCAAAGTAAACCTACCAGGGATTTCCAGAAATACTAATTTCCAAGTGTGAAAGGCATCATGATAGAATTGGAGCAGGTAGGGAAAATGTTATCTAGTGAAGGCAAATACACTTTGACATGTCCCTGATGTGGGATATTTTATTCATTTGGACTGCATTATATGTTTTCAAATCATCAGAGAGATGGTGCAAAGTGAGAGTTTTAATGTTGGAGTTTCTGTTTGCTTCTCAAGGCATACGTTCAAAGCTATTTTTGTTTTCGGCATGTATAAAACTTCTTTATTTATTTATTTTTTTTTACACAATGCCCAAATGGCCATTTTTCTTGCCACGAAGAAAAGCAGTATGTTAAAATCAGGGGTGGCCACTTATATATACTGTGTAGCTTCATTCAACATTCAAACTAAAACCTGCTCCTGACAAGCCAAGTTTAACACTCCTTAAAATAAGGCTCCGATATTTTTTCCTGTTCTAACATGAGGTGATGGGGAAGAATCAGCGATCAGAGTAAGATGTGCCAGACAGCTGACACATTTCTGGAAGCATTGTTCCACACTGCCAGATTCTGACAATGAGACCTCTTTCAGTGAGACGACGAGGTATGCTACATACCTCTCAGTCAGAAGGTCCTGCTCTAACACTTCTCAATAACAGCCATACAACATCTGGACCATCTGTCTAATACATTTGACTCAACAAAATGTTCCCCCACAGCATGAAGTGCAGTAAATGCTGTCCATCCTCTTCAGACGCAAAGGAAAACAAGAAAAAAAGGCTACAAAAAAAAAAAAAGTCAGATCTGACATCAACAAATAAAAGGTAATGCAGAGGGGAAATTCCGGGGAGAAGTAAATACAGCATTAAAAACAAAAAAAAGGTGGCTAGCCTGTAAGCATGCTAATTGAGATGACTCGTAATGTTCTGCTAGTTAGCACGTACCCTGGAATTTCTCAAGAACACTTTGTTTCTGTTACATTCGACTTGTCATTATAGAAAAACCACGAAGAACAATCTGACAGCATGTCTTTTTTCTAGCTGTGTTTTTCCATCCACCCAGAGACATATGAAAAACTATAAAAGCATTTCATTTTGATGCCATTCCTGACTTTTCAGATTAAAAGACTTGGCCTTCAAAGCTCGTCAAGAGGCTGGGATACATCAAGCTCTTCCCCCTCAATGTACTGTGGCTTGGCTAAACTGGCTCAGAGTCTGCATTATTAACAAAGTTTTACAGTGAATCAAATCTAGCCTTAGTTTGTCATGATAGCCAGATAAAACAGTTAAAAGGGTTTAGAAAAGTCGACAACAGATATGGCCAGTGTTGCAGAATGGCAATTCCTAAAACCTGAACTGAGGTGGATAGACTAGAGGGATTTCACAAGCCCTATCAACATGCTTCAGGCACTGCTCTGACCCCTGATAGACATGTGCATTCACTTTGTGTGCTAAAGGATTTTATACTTTTTGCATTCAAGAGCTTTCAAAACTCCAACACTATGCTTGAGTATTAATAACCTAACATTACCAAAGCCACTTATTTAAATTCGGTGTCCAATGGGGCCAGAACCCATCCTGGCAGCACTGGGATCCAGTCCATCTTAGGACCAACTCTGTTGAGAATTTCAGTAATGTTTGTTATTTTTTCTGTAAGTTGTATACATTTTTCTTTAGAACCTTGTTTTTTTTTTTCTTAAGGGTTTGCTGATTTTAGTTTCACCTTTATTTTGCTGCTTACTTTGTTTTGAGACATCTAGCTATGTTTTCAGTTTTCTTTTTTGTTCTATCAGGCAAGCATTTTGATTTTCCAAGGCCATTTTCAGCTTTTATCCCTAAGAAACTTTGTGTGTTACTAGGGTCGTGGTTATTAGAATTTGTGATGTGTGTATAAGATAGGGGGTCTGTGGCTCGTGCATTTTAGATAAATAAATAATGTGCTCGTGTTTTCAGGTGTGATTTAGGTTGTGTGACAGAGTGGCTCTGGAGCAAGATTGACCTGTTCCCGCATTGGCACTGAAGCCACGACTGCCACACCTGTGTCCCGCAGAGTTTTAAAAGGGAACTGTGGTGCGAGGTGAGGAACAAGAAAAAGAAAGGAAGATGATGAATGGAGGTTAAAGGAAAGTAAAGGAAGGCAGGAAAGGGTGCAGAATAAGAGAGGAAAGCAGGTGGACCCGTCTGAGGAACATAAGGCCAGATGCTCAAGAGGAAGGCAGAGGGGCCGCTCTTGCTGAACACCATAAGAAGCTGGAGTGACCAAGTGCTCCATGAGGGTCCCACAAAAGCCCAGCTTACCATGACCTGAAGGGAGTGCAGAGCAAATCCCAGCATGGTGCACTGCCAATGGCGAGGGACTGGCAATAGGGACCTGAGCTGGATTTAAGGGTTGTCTGTTGTGTTGGCGGATGTCTATTCGTGCTTAGGAATCTGGGAAAAGGTAACCTGAGGAGAGAAAGAAGCAGCAAGGCTCGTGGTTTTTAAAATAAGATCAATTTTTCCCCTTGACTTTAACCCTGTTTTTTATTGGATTCATTTATTGAACATATTAAACTCCACTTTACACATATTATACATTATTTATTTATTTAAGAATTGGAAGCACAGCACTGTTTGGTTGTTTTACATAAATGCACTCAAGCACTTGTGACAACCCCTTTCTGATTGTGTGTGTCCTCATTTGCTTGGCTCATCCTTGGGTACATTATTGATGGTTCCAGGTTCTAGTGATTCCCAGAAGCAACCATGGAGTGTGGAACCAACCCAAACCATGGCACAGTGTTGTGTGTTAGTCTTTGTCTAAGATTGTGAGGGGGAGGAGGTTGTAAGGGTTGGAACTGAATTCTGTGCAAGGTTTTGACTACAGGTTTGGCTAGCGCTTTGTTCACTCAGAAGCTGGAAATTTTCAATTTTATTTTTTCCTGGTCCATTCTATCTTTTGTTCTGTCCACTTTCCTGGTGAGAACACACTCATGCACATCCCCAGGCAATTTAGAGTTGGAAAACCAGTGTACCAGGGGAAGAAAACATGCAGACAAGGAGACATTATGCACACTCCATACAGGTAATGAGAGTGACTGGAATTTGAACCAAATGGATTTGTCACTCAGCAGCACTAACCTACGCATCATCATGCCACCCTAGTTGGTATCAATAAATAAGAGAGCAAGAACATGAACATATCAGACATCAGTGGAATCAATGATTGTAAAGAATCATTTAATTTGTAGATTTTAGTACTCAAAGGAAGGAATATAAGGAACATCAGATAGGAATCAAAAAAATGAAGACAATAACAAAGTACAGCACAGACACTTAAGATGAAACACATGCAAACAAACAGCAAATAGCTTCTTAAGCTACAAGTTATTTATACAGTATCCATTATATTCAAGGGGTAAAACATGGTAAAACATGACACATGCCTCCCCATTTCAAGCAAGTCACAATTTAGCAACACACGGGATGATTTTAGAAAAAATTACAGCTTTTTGTTCACAGGTGAGAAATGTAGTAGATGGTCCCTTTAAAAACATGTCTTTCTACTATCTTGAATTTCATGCATGTGGCCCCTGTAAGATATCAAAGGGGAAAGGCATAATCTATTCAACAGGTATGATCTATCTAAAAAGAATACAGAATAGAACACAGGATATCTTTTTCACTCAATCAACTTCCCTGGTGATGGACCTTCCACGTCCCAACATCATTATACTGAAATTCATAAGCAAGTTACAGTGGGAAAACATTTAACTTACTACAAAAGTGGAATTATGTTTTCTATCACACTACAAAGCAATGATTTGGAGTATCCTGTCTTTCAGTTGACAAACCTGTTATATTTTCTATTATAGTACAATGCAATGACTTGGAGCATCCTGTCCTTGGAAAGCAGATGAACCTTCTCTGACATTATTTAAAACAAATTGACGCTAGATGGAATACCAGCACTTTACAAATTCAAATAAATAAATATATATACAGTACATGCACACACACAATGTTACACTTGGAGAAGGTGCAAATCCCACACAGACAGTAACAATGACCTTGCTACTTGGCACTACAGCACTAACCAGGGTGCCATTCTCCCAACTACTGATTATACAATAATATTATGAAAAAAAATCTCCATATGTTTTGAATGATCTGGTTGCAGTCCCAGTGAATAGAGAGAGCAGCTCTGAGCCAGTATTCAGTGAAAAACACTATAAAAACATTTTATTGGCTAAATAAAAAAAATGACAATATGCCTGAATATACCAAAGTTGCCTGAAGAAGGAGCCTGAGTTGCCTTGAAAGCTTGCATACTGTAATCTTTTTTTAGTTAGCCAATAAAAGGTGTCATTTTGTTTGAATTCTCATTAAAGAAACAGTATTATTCATTGTTAGTTCTGGTTAAACATGTATAGCCCATATTTTGTATCACATATTGTGCCAGTGTTGCCACGATAGAATCCACCTCTGCAAAATATCTCATTAGATTTAGCAGTTTAAGGAAATGTCTAGATGAACATGTCTTAAGAGATGCGGGATGCTAAAATGGGCTGCCTTGATGGACCTGTGTTTCAAAAGATGTATTGTCTTCCGGCTAACATTGACTGTGTGCCAAAGTATGTGAAAGGTGAGATGAGACAATGTGAGCCCTCACTGCTCGTTGGGAGTCGGGCATTGCCCCCTTGATGATTTAAGATTCATACACTGTACTCTTTTAAAAATAAAGGTGCCAGAGTTATGCCATAGGGGAACCATTTTTGGTTCCCAAAAGACCCATCCATGTGAAGGTTCCAGAAAGAGAACTATTTACTTATTTAAATTAGTAACAGGCTCCATACAGTAAATAACTATGAATCGATGGAAACAGATTTGTGAAATACCAGTGGGCCATGATTTTATAAGGACTCTGGCTGTATAAAACAACACAGGCTAAGACCATGATTTCTTAATCTGTTATTGTTCTGCTAGGCAGCCTAACATACATTAAAGATGTCTGTTATTTTTTCTACATATTAGAAAGCTTTTCAAAGCACAAAGAACCACCTTTATATGCAAAGAACCCATCCCAGAATGAAATGGTGCTTTATCAAGCAAAGGTTCTATGAAGAGCCACACAACCCAATAAAGAACCATAAAATGCCATTAAAGAACCATTATTTTTAAAAGTGTATATAGTAAGGCTATTGCAGATGATGTGCATAATTAAACAAAATGAAGTGTTTAACAGTAAACGTTTTAGACTTATGATACTTGATATTGACAACACTTTCTCCATATTAGGGTATTTATTAAGACTAAGACAATCTAATTTTATATGACTTTGGTGATCTTACCAGGAAAAGAAGAGCAGAATATGATAAACTCTGAACTGGTCTAAACACAGCCATTTTTGGCAAGTGACTTCTGCAAGGCACTTTGTGACTGCAGATCATACACACACTGTATTTTTTCCATAGCTCAATACTCCATCATATGGATAGCAGAAATCTTGCAAAGCATTGAGGGAGAAAGGAAATGGCAGTGCTGTGTGCCAGTGCCACGGAGAAAAATGGTGGTGTTTCTTAACGGCAAAGACTGCTGCCAATTGTCAGCTGTCTAACACTAGAGATGGTTTATATAAATTTAATTCTGACTGAATTGGTCAATCTTGGGAAGCCATTCTGAGAACTCCTATAATCCGAGCTGCTGGAGCACCACACAGGAATTAAACACTTATGCTTTGAAACACTTGTTTTGGTTCTGGCCTGATATGTTGAGTCTACCTCTGGGAAATTTCTGTTTCTTATTAAATTAAATACTAGGTTTCCAAAAATGAAAGAAAACACTATCTTAAATGTTGGCATGTCTTTACAGTGCCATTATGTTTTTCCTCCTGCTGAGACAGGTGTCATACAGAAAAGTTTGTAATTTATCTTTCAAGACAGTATTCAAATCTCATATTGTATGGACAATAGCCTATTATGCCTTTGAAGCTGCCGGCTCTTGATCTTCTCAAATACTGACACAGCCGATATATTTAAAGTCAAATTAGCCAGTTATTTTTCAGATGCCGCTTTTGTTCACAGGCTTGTCATACACCCTAAGGTGCTTTCTGTGTATGTCGGATAACTGCAGATAACAGGGGCTGGTGCATAAAAAGAGCGTCTAGTACAGAGAATGCTGAGAGCAATGAGAATATTGGGTACAGGGTGTATCAAAGGGCATTTAACACAGATCTAAAAAGATAAGGCCCAGCCAAGTAAGTGTTTGTTATCAAGGCAAAGAAAAAACCTTCACACACTCCTAATGTAAAGGTTATGCTCAATGCTTGATAGACACACTATCTGTCCATCCATTTATTTACGATATCAGTTACAATTCGGCCAGGGCCTATTCCAACAACAGGTGCAAGACAGAAATTCCAGTTGATGAGGCACTAGTTATGTGCATAGTAAGGCATCTTTATTTAAAGTAATCAGCACCATTGAAAGAACTTTAAAAATGTAAGCCATATTTTAATTGAGTCAAACAGTATATAAAAACTAACCACAGAATGGACACAAAGGGGCAAGAAATGATGACTGCAGATTCCTGAATGTGGAGCTGCGTTTTCAGCTGGTATAAGAACAAAGAATTGGGGACAACTATATTATCAGGCCAAACAAAATAAGATCTGATGATAAAAAAGACAACTTAGAGGTCACAGAGAAGAAGATACTCCTAAGCTGGAAAGGAAAACAAGAGTTTCTAGCCCATGGAGGGCTTCCAAGATCATGCGATAACGTCATTTGCTTCTACATTCCATTGTAACGCTCGGTTGGAGCTTAGTCTCCTACATGTGTTTAAATTTGTCGTGCTCAGCCATTACCTGGAGGGCGAGCAGAGTAGAACAGTGAAGAATATTCCCAAAGACGGCAAATTAGCACAGAAGGTACCCTTTCATTCATGAGCATAATTTACTGCAACTTTTCCTTTGACGGGTAGCATTCGCAATGACCGCAGTTTAAATTCTTTGAAAACAAAGAGGGCAATAAAGATCATTCATGACAGTCTGAATTGTTGTTCTAGTTCGGCCTCAACAAAGAGCTTGCTAATGTGCAAGTTAATTATTAAGCACCTGCTCATTGGTCTATAAATCAGAACAGGGAAACTGAGTTCTTACGAATATATTTGTCATTAAATCTGCTGCTAGCACTGAAGTCAAGAAAGTGTGAGTTCATCAGATAAAACAGATAAAAACTGGAAGAACAACATTACCAGTTAATGGATCCCTGATACGGCTTAGTCTGAGGCACTGCATCTTATAAATGTACACTTACTCGTAACCACGTTAGATCCTAAACACTTCCACAAAATGTCATAAAAAATATAAATAAAGAAAAGATTATGGGAATGATAAATAATGTCATCCACATTGGTTCTTTTAAGATAGCCAGACAAAATGGCGGCAGCCACTTACCGCCAGGAAAGAGAAGGACTTATGAAGGTGAGTGGCTTGATGACAAGCAGGGAATAAAAGAGACAAAACCAGTATAAAAATTAAATAAAAAGTAGCTGTCTTAAGCTGTAATTGCACTCCTTTGCTGAGCATGCTTTCAGATATATAAACGTGATTTACTATCAGCTTGCAACTACAAATCAGGGCCTGAGAAACACTTGTGCTATGAAATTGTTTAATCTCATCAAGCTCTGCTTTCACAGCAAGCAATAAATCACAAAGTCTTTGTTATCATAGACCTCCATGAGCGCCTCTCAGGCAGGCAATGGATCGTGGGTATATATAATCCTGACTGCACAAACAGCGGGGTCGTCGCAGGCTGAAATTCTTTCATATTAGCTGTGGTGCAGCTGGTGGAACACAAGGCTATGATGGATATCTCATTTCCTATAGCCGGCATCTATTTTGAGCAAATTATTACCACATAAATTTCTTGTCAACAGAAACGGCCAATTAATTAAGTTAAAAATTTACTCATGATCACATCTACAAACCAAATAGAGCTGCGTGGCAATTTTCCAGTTACTGAATATACCGCAGGTCAGTTTAATGAATAATTTTTAACTTTGTCATAAACTCACAGACAGGCCAATATCTACACAGGAGCTTGACTGCAGACCAGCTGCTGACAGATTTACACAAAGTGTATTTATGTGGAAAGGCAACAGTTGACAGCTGGGGTTGAAATAAACTTTATTAGCACACAAGAAAGTGTTTCTTCAGCTTTTACACTGACATCACTGTGATAACCCTGCTCGGTTTGGCCTTTCCAAACAGCTTTAATTACAAGGCGAATGAATGGTCTAAATGAATATTTTTCTAAAATCCATAATCTGCAATAGTGCTATTTGCCACCTTAGATTTCTACGGATATCCAGGTTTCAACCATTGCATAAATAAAATATTATCTTACATCCCTAAGGGCTGTGTTTTTGGCTATCAGGCAATTTTAAACTGCTACATGTAAGTGTATGCATTCTTGTTTGGGTAAAGCCATGGCTTCTAGTCGTAGGGTATGTCAGATTAGCGGTTGATCTTGTCGCTGGGCCATGTCAATGTACACCACTGCAAACTGTTAGCCCTGTCACGTTTAGCGATTTTGTGCCGACCCAGTTGTGCCTGCCCTTTTTTCTGAGCGCCAATATCTTACTGCCTGATGGTGCCAGTGCTGTGAGAAGGGTTAACAGGTACAGCGAAATCATCCGCAATCACTGCCCTTTATTTTTTCTTTTATCTATTCTGTCATTCTATGTAAAATAAGAGACATTCAACAGACCCGCTTCTCTTCTGTTTGTGAGGTCCAAAGCCCCTGTGTTCCATATTCCTCATCACGTCATTCCATGCATTGTACTTCCGAATGAGCATTCATTAGCTGTCAGCTTCAATGCACAAAGAGCTATGACAGTTTGATTTTGGTGCAGTGAGTCACAGACTAGTTGGTATCACTTGCTGGGCATGTCACATTACGTGAATGGCTGCTTCACAGGGATGCGCCAGCAACCACCTCCAACTTGCTAAATTATGTAAATGAAGGCTAGGAATGGAAATTGCTGGAGAACAAGCGTAATGTGACATAGGCTTTAATGGGCCCTCCAACAGCCTGGCACCCTTGTTTTGGGTTTGTTCCTGCCTTTGGGCCAGTGTTGGCACATATGCACTGGTAACCTCGTGCTCCTGTATGAGATTAAGCAGGTTTAAGAATGATGTATCATTCATGGCTTCTGCAGGGAGGAATTGGGTAATGAAAAAAAAAAACAAAAATATTAAAGTATGGACTAATACATTCTATATTAAACATACAGTATACTGCCATGAAAATAAAATATGTCCAGATAAAAAAAGAATTTAATAATAATAAAAATAATTCTTTACATTTATATAGTGCTTTTCTTGCTTCTCAAAGCACTTTATATAGCAATTGAGGAGCCACCGCTACTGTGAAGCATCCACCTGGATGATGGTGATGGCCGCCATTTTGCACCTGTACGCTCACCACAAATTAGCTGTTAGATGGTGAAGGGGTGAGAGATAGTTAGTCAATAAGAGACCAGATGGACTAGGCTGTGTTAGGCAATTTAGCCACGACATCGGAATACTACCCAACTCTTTACGACTGATGCTCAATGATCTTTTATGACCGGAGTGAGTCAGGATGTCAATTTTACATCTCATCCAAACTACGGCACCTTTTTTATAGCACAGTGTCTCAATCACTGCAATGAGGCACTGGGATCCGCAAAACACACCACAGGGTAAGTGCCCCCTGCTGGTCTCGCCAACAACATTTCCAGCAGCAACCCAAGATTTTTCCTGGTTGGTCTCCCATTCAAATACTGGCCATGCCCGAACATGCTTAGCTTCAGGTGGATGACCTATTCTGAAGTGCATGTGGTATGGCTGCTTGGACTGGTGAGCTACCCGGGGACTGACACTGCTCCTATACCTGGATTACTTAGGTTTGAAAATGGATAGATGTGACGGATCTAGTGGCAAGTTACTGTAATTTATGGACTGCATAACAATTTCATCTCCTGAGAGTTTATAAAGCTAGGTATTCTCTGTGGTTCAAACCATATAAACACAGGTGTGCCTGCTTCTGTTGGGTTAAAGTTGGCCACATATGAATAAGCGTGGCTATGTGTGAATTTTCTTCCTGCCCTGCAACTGATGGAAATGGGTGAAGCTTTGGCTCCTTATGGTCCTAGCATAAAAAATACATATTTATATAATGAATGGACATTTCAAAGGTGACTGATTTTTTTAAATGTGATCACTGAAAGACAGCTCATCATCCCATGTGAGAACAACTAAGACAGCTTGTCCCTTGTCCAAATGCCCATTTCCATTTCTGAGCACAGAAGTACTTATTGCACCTTAGTGAAGTGCTAATTAGACATCACAGAGATCTCCCTCGCTGAATTGTTCATATTAAATCTTCCTCCATTTTGTACTTCAAAGCTCTCACCTGAATATTCCTTGCAATTGTTTACATCTACTCAAAGCATGTCTCCACCAGACTCACTCTTGGCTTCAGCATGCAAACCAGTGGCGTGCCATATTAGCACTGGATGGACTTTATGGCTTCAATAGAACCCTGAACGGTACTTAGTAAGCCCTGAGGTCTATTCTAACTCTGAAATCCTCTTTAGAGGATGCAGCAGTGAAAGCCTTTTTTCTTAATCCGTTTACTGTGGTAAGCCTTAATGTATTGGTATTCGCTCAGTTTACAGAGAATAATATGTTTAAATGAGGTAATATAAATGGTATTTGTATGTGTTTTATCAAGCACCTTTCATTAGGGTGTTCTGTTAAAGGTGCTGCATAAAACAAAATCTGAAGAATAACAAAAGTAATTAAAGTTTAAACAGGTTTCAGCTGACAATTCAAAAACATCATGCTGCAGGGGTTCTTTCATGATTTAGTTAATCATATCCAAGATTAGTCTGAAAAGGTGAGGTCCATAAGTCAGATGGGTACAAAAGCAGTCCAGCATCAAGGAAAGGCCGATAAACTTGGGCAGCAGGCTGCTTGACAGAAAATATTGCACAGTATTTTGATCCACAGGATGGCATTGTGGTGCTAGTGCTACAGCTTCACAGTTCCAAAAAAAATAAACAGGTCTAATTCTAAGCCAGGCCATTGCCCATGTAGACTTTGGTCTCCTTGTGTCTTCCAAAAGGTTTAATAAACAGGTGCCTGTTAGATTTACTGGTGATTCTAAACTGGTGTGATGTGACTGAGCAGTTGTTGCTGCATGAATAAATCTGGCAATGGACTGTCAATATATGCAGAATTATTTCCTTTCATACGCCTATCCATCCTAGAGCCATGAATAAGAATATAAATGTACACAAAATGGATGGATAGTTTTCTATCCATTTTAAATAATATCCTTTTCTGTCTCTACATATACATAAATAATAGATAGTGACTTACCCAATATGGGAAAATTAAGGCTCCTCTAAGACACTAGTGGGCAGGGGGCAGGATTTTTTGACACTGTATTAAGGAATTAAAGTTAGGCCATAGAGTGAAGCTGAGAGGATGCAGAACGTCCCTTTAACAAAGAGAGCAGGACAGGTGCAGCCTGGGAAGTCCACATGACTGTCATCATCAAGTTCTTCCATGAGAACCCTGAACACCAAGAGGACTGATTGAGGTCATTTATGTAAGGTATAATGCCCAGAGGGGGCTGGGTGGCCTCATGGTCTGGAACCCCTGCAGATTTAATTTATTTATCCAGCCGTCTGGAGTTTTTTTTTTCTGTCCTCCCTGACCATTGGACCTTACTTTTATTCTATATTAATTAGTGTTCCCTTATTTTAATTTATTTATTTTGTCTTTTTTTCTCTTTCTTCATCATGTAAAGCACTTTGAGCTGCATTATTTGTATGAAAATGTGCTACATAAATAAATTGTGTTGTTGTTGTTGTGGGAGAACCCACCTTTTACCAGCAATAAGAAGTTCCTAGATACCAGGGGGCAGCAGAGGAAGTTTAAACCTGGTATTCTTAGAACAAAAGTAGGGTTGCCCAGACCCCAGTAATAGTTCAGGGACTTGGAAGACACCCCTGATGAAGACTTAAAGTTGTCTTGTGGCCAGAGGCATATTGAGTTAAGAGTTCGAGCAAGGATCCAGCTGGCATAAATAAAAGAGGCCAAGGTAAAGACACAGTGAAAGAGAGAAATGGCTTGTGTTTTTGACTAAGATTGAGGTGAGTTAGTGGGGAGAGTCAGACTGACTGTTTGATTGGAACCAACAGCAGCAAGGTCAAACCCCGAAGGATGGCTCATTTGTTGTTTTGCCTTGATTGTTTAGAATTGTGTATTTCCCTTTGTATTTATGCTTCTTTTGTGTTAATATATGCAATAAATAATTACACTTTGTGTACAGCCAGCCTTCTTGGGTGCAGTGTGCTGTTACAAGGGCCACCATCTATCATAATATATGTATATATTTGTATTTTATAACAAAAGGCTGTCAGTAGATGCCAAGGAGTGCTAATCTCTGTGTCTGTAAAGAGTATCCTGGAAGGATGTCATTCACAGATAGAATACTGAGAAGTGTGTCAGGGGAATGACATTCTCTGTTAGATGGCAGCCAACATGTCCCTGTAAGTATAAACTTAGAATGACAAAAAGAAGACGGTTTAGGATCGATGAACTGTTTCTGTTTGTTTTTTAATACAGGTAGAGCTCATAGTCTGACACATAGTTTGTGTCAGCAAAAGCATCAGGACATTACAGGCCACAGTGAATCTGAGAATAATTTAGAAGTAAAGACAGGTTGAGTCATTTGTGGAGACATAATGGGACAAATGTTTGAATGACACAGAGATAATGTTGCCATGGATTTGTGGAAGACAGATTTCAAAGTGAGAATGAATTTGTCCTTTTATTGTTTTATGATGGGGACGATTGAGACTTACTAATAATACATTTTATTTAGATAGCACTTTTCCCATGCTCAAGGCGCTTGCTTCATTGGTTAGCTAAGAATGAATTTGTTAATTTAATTGAACACTTTTCATTGCCTTGTACTAAATTAAGTCAGGATTTCTGATAGTCATTTTTATTCTGGGTGGAGTTGATCTCCTTGGAGGAGCTCTATCTTCTATATAATGCATGCTGGCCTGAACTTTTGCTAACTCTTTGTGAAATTACTCAACAGATATGATTTCAATCACGACTAGGGTATAATTTTAATGTGAATTGTGATATCAAAATATCCAACAGGAAATTGGAAGAGCTTCTCATTAGAACCATGAATGACATGATCATCATAACAGCTGTCTCATCGAGATACTACATTCTAGGTGCTCATTATGTCTGCACTTTAATCCATATTCTATAAGTTTATAGTACAAAGTGTACAGTGTACTTACTTGCATGTGCTAATCAACATGCAACATGTCGCATCTATCCTTTACCTCTAGCATGATCTCATTCAAGGCTACTAACAGTTATCGACATGTTGTTATAAGTTAAACAGTTTTTCCCAGGGCTTTTAAAAATCATCTTTGCCTTAATGTTTTCTAGAAGTTTAGATGCATTTCTGCAATAATAAATAAGAATGTAAGAAACTAAACATAGGTCATTTATGGCTTGTATGAAATTACATATGCCGAATATATACAGTATGCCATGTCAAGGGAAGATTAAGCACCACGTACCATATGTGTCATGGTTGTTTACTTTGAGTCCCATGTCATTATCACTTACTGGAGATCGTAAGTATAAAGGAAGCCTAACTTGGCTCAACCAAGGCTCTAATTTGAGATCGCTGGTTTTCTGTTTAAATAGCAAGAAAAATAAAGATGTTCTATACTTGCTTAGATCTTGTTCAGAAGATTCACAATGTGATTCTCTATTTTTGACAAGGACTTACATTCCAATATATATTCACATCACTATCTATGTGGTAATCTTCTTATTTGTAATATGTGCATTCTCTAGGATATCCTCTGTAGGAAGAGAATGGATGGAGGATGTTTCATTATTCAGTTGGGAGGCCAGTACGATGACACAAGTGAACTGGCTAGCAGAGCGAGGAAATAAATTTGCACCCAGCTGAAATAGTTTAATGGACGAACTGATATGAACAGAGCTGTTTCATCCTCCATATGCTAGGTGGCAGTCGTCCTCATATGGTAACTGAGGCGGGATACCTGCATGAGTGCTTGGGACTTGGAGTTTGGAAGTGCATCCCTGGGGACTGATAGAGGGTGCTGTTGGGTCAGGACCTCCCTATTTTTTCTATGTTCTGTAAGTGCTTCCAGGGAGACACGACATAACACCGAAAGCATTTCCTGGACTGGCTTAAAAGGGAGCCCATTGTCTTACATGATTTATTGTATATTTGTGGCTTATTTGGAGGGGTGATTGAAATGTGCCTTGTTGTGAATAAAAAATCCTTTATTTCATTCATATAGTATGTGCAGTATTACTGAGTCTATGGTTTGGGGCTCTCTGGCACCCCTGTGTGACCACACCTCCAAAAGTTCAAACACATTAATTGTCCACTTGAAACTGGCATAGATAGCATGAGTGAGCATTTCAGTGGCTAAGTGTGTTTCATGGTAGAATGGTAAACCACCTAGAGAAGGCTGAAGTCTAATACTTATTGTATACTGTATTAAGCAACTGCAAAAAATCAAAGTATGAATAATTGATTGTGAAATTGACATTTACAAGCTATTGTATTTATTATGTGTTTGCTTGATTTATTGAGGATAATCGTGAGCAAGAATTGTATTGTCATCATTTCCTAACCCACTTAATCCAGACCAGGGTTAATTGGGTCGAAGCCCATCCCAGCTACCATAGGGCACCAGTCTATTGTAGGGTGAACACACACACACTACGCTCAATTTGCTGTCACTAATTTATCTAACTTGCATATTTTTGGACTGTGGGAGGAAACTGGAGCACCTGGAGGAAACCCACGTAGACACTGGGAGAACATACAAACTCCACACAAGATGGACCTGGGACACAAATCCTGGGCCTCCTCCTGGGCTAACACTGCATCACTGAGCAGTCTTGAAATGTATTGTTCTTGAAGCAAATGCCATCAAATAGCAGGGTTAAGCATACGAATTTTAAAAACTTAGATGATTTCAGGAGGGATTCTATCCGGATCACTAATAGTAGGTTACATAATGTAATAATGACTTTTGCTATTAAAACATTCTGCCTTTCTATATACAAATAAATGTTTTATATCTGTATTGGGTATATTTCCTAACAGTTTCTAGACCTGGGGGTTCAATAGTACACACATGTTCACTTCTGACAAATGGTGAATTTGTAAAAGCATGTAACTGAAAGGTCTAGGGGCCTCATGTATAAATGGTGCGTATGCACAGAAATGTTGCGTAAGAACTTTTCCACGTTCAAAATGCGATGTATAAAACCTACACTTTTCCACGGTACCTCATACCTTGTCGCACGCGAGTTCTCTGCTCAGACTTTTGCAGACTGGCGGCACCCAGCGTCAAAGCAGTGCTACTGTTTCTGTGTGGTTACTCTTTTATTTTCCTGACGCGGCTTTATAAATACACTGAAACTAACTGTATATTGTTTATTAGTGTAATGCTGCTGATTGTAATTAACTTGTAACAATATAATGGTCCAGGGAATAGCCATAGTATTCCAAATACCATAACTGCTTTAGCGTTGTTACTCTCACTGCACCTTCTTCTTCTTCTTCTTTCAGCTGCTCCCGTTGGGAGTTGCCACAGCGGATCATCTTTTTCCATATTACTCTCACTGCACCACTCGGAGTATTTATATCACTGTATCTGAGTGGGGAATCACAGCAGCAGCTGATCGGAAAGAGAATTATCGGTATATAGTATCAAGCACACGCTGTCTCAGCCATGGCAAAACGTTTCAAAGCCTTTCCTGTACGGACCTCGCGGTTCAGAAACAGTTTCATCCCAAGAACTTTAAACACACTTAATCAATTTCTCCTTGTAGAACAGTTTTTACTTATAAGTACAATCACCCGACTGTAAACTGCACTACAGTTATAATATTACACAACCTGAGCCACTTTATAAAGCGCGTATTTACATATGATGACGATATCATTTTTAAGATGAAATGCAGCAAAATATGTTTATTATATTATACAGATAAAAGTTTAACTTCATTTAAATAATATATATTCTTCACTGGGACTGGCGTGAAGGATAGAATAATTAAATATGTACTACAAAGATATTTCAATGTTCCTTAAACATTTTGAAGAATCGGCGCTCTAAGCATACAGATGGCTTAACGTCTATTACAGAGCTGATTGTGTGGCAATCGGTTACTTGGAGAAAGAAAAGCAAGGACTGCAGGGGCGGCCACGCCAATATATATTGAATATAAAACAGAAAGAGAAAATAATGACACAGCTAAAAATGCAGCTGCAAATTTCGACAAAAGTTAACCGCTTGTGTCATGAGCACGAGGCGGCTATGCAGTGTCCGCAATGGACGTGGCCATCCACCATGCATAAGATACCATATTGACATTGGCGGGCAAAGGGGCCACCGATTCTTTCTCTGCCCAGGGCCGCCACAAGCCTAGAGCCGCCCCTGAGTACTGCTGCAATAAATTATTTCATCGAAGGTCGCGCACAATCACTGCGCCGTGAAAACCATGTTTAATAACGTGCTTTAACTCCGTATAACTCTCAGTATTTTAGTTATTCAGAGCTGTAATATCAGGAATGTAATGGATTCTGTCTCCAGTTGGAGGAAGAGCGCCGGTTTAAAAAGCAAGTAGTAATTCACACACATAGAGCACATAGAAGATCACATACAAAACAAAGCATTTAACGTGCTACTTACGACGTGATTTGAGAAACTGGTTAATTAAACGATTTTAAGATGAAGTTTATGATGTTCTACTTTAATGACAAAATAAGCTACATGATTAAAGTGGAAATATCGAGATTGAAGTTGACATTTCGTGCTTTTTCCCCACTGTGTGCCTTTTTTTTCTCTGTACCCTAATAAGCTTTCATATGACACTCAGAGAGTGGGCTACAACTCGCCTTTTCACAGCGACTTTGATATCTGACAAGTTCTTTTTTATTTCCAGCACTGTGTGACTTTGTGAACGTGAGCTTTCAAGTTTCTCCAACACGCTATGTCACTCGATCAACTTCCTTTTGTTGATTATACCACGGTTTAAATAAACAAATAGTATGTTTTTCCTTTGCCTCCACTTAGTATTCGCTGAAATTCTTATATTTTCCCCCGTGCTTTTCCCATTGTCTTTTCACAGAAGGTTGAGCTTAAGGGCGATTTATATTGATTTGCATATTCAAAAAGGCGTAATTCTGGGAGGAGTTGGGGCGGGACAGAAGGGGCATGCACGTGTAGTTTTCACGCTGATCGGGATTTATGTAGCAGAAGAACGTGGAAGTTGGAGTATGCACAGATTCCTGCATCTGGATTTTTCTGTGTGTAAGCACATTTCGGCTTTTGTGCTTACGTCATGTTATAGTGCGAATTCTACGCACGGCGTTATACATGAGGCCCTAGGTGTTTTTGAAAATATATACTCATTAGACATTTAATGGTCCAAGGCCAAAATGTCTCTGGCAGATGTTCAAGGGCACTCGACTTTTACAAATATTTCCCTGAAATGACCTATATGCAGTCACCTTTAAAGACAGAGAGATACTTAACAGTTATTAATTTTCCTCTTTAAGCTGTAATCATTTAACTATTTCCCTCAGATTGTGATTAATGCTCCTTATTGGTACCTATCTTTAAAATCTGGTAAGTTCTGAGTCACTATCTCAACTTTCATTTTTTATGTATTTATTACCTGCACAGTACCACTGCCCGGTGCCACATCTTTCTCTCTCATTGAAGACCCTGATGGCCACTGAGTCTTAAGGGTCACTACATGTACCTCCTCACAGATCCATCATATTAAGCTGAACCACTACTCATTTTTCAGCAATTATGCGTGTTGCTTTACTGAGAAATAAACATTGTTTTTCTTTAATTTACCTAAAGTCTTTCTTTTAACATTTCTCTTCTGGTTCCCCGATCAACTCTGAAAACAAGAAAACCACACATGCATACTTTTAAATCTCCTAGCCTTTAACATTGAAATAAGAAATTATTTTCAATCAGAAAACAAATAGATATTTAATATGGCCTGTAAAGAGAAAAAAAAAGTTTCCAGCTTGAAAGACATGTGGTTAGGGAAGCAATAGAACACTCATTTGCCTGATTGTTCCTTCATGCGTACCCTACAGGCCACTGCTGTAAGGAGTAAAACTCTATAAATTGAAATGGTTTATGGATTACGTTTCTTCCAAAATAAAACAGCAATGATTTTCTCAACAACCAAAATGCGGCACAAAAAGATATGATTTATAACAGCTACAGCCTGTCTTCGGATTAAGCCCAAAGAACTTTGTTTTACTTCACTTGCTCTTGAATCTGTCTCTCAGTGAGATAAATTAGTGCGCAGCTTGCCAGTTCTCTTCTCTGTTTGGTTTTTTGTTTAGGTCTGTCTGAGACAAGCCAAGAACTCATACATCTGTTTCAATGTGTAAAATACATCTTTGGTCAAGTAAGCTTTTTCCTTGACAATATTATGTCAAACAATCCCATCACAACTCGGTCGAAATGCTTTGTTGTTAGCTAATAAATTAGAGAGTATTTATTATCCTTGATCCTTTTTTCCCTTTTAATGGTGACACATTTGTGGTGAATTAAGACCAGCTTTGTAAACTAGGATGATTGCCAGTATCAGCCCCTGCCTCCTTGTGAATATTTTCTATTCCCGTTGGCCCCCCGGCCTGGTGCTAAATCATGGTTACTGTCACAGAGCACTAAGCTAGTCTGCGTCATTTGGGAGGGCAGGAAGCACTGGGTATAATTCTGTCCATCAAGCTAATATATTATATCAGTAGCTTTGTAATGTTTTGCTGTAAGTTATGGGATCTGACACGCGGGAATTATTGTTTAAATGCAATGTGTTCATCAAAATTTAAGTCCAGTCAAGACCTAGTCAGCAGAGAGTTCTTTTACACAGAAGAATTCAAGCAGGGAAACCCTAATACACTTTCAATTGAACCATATCGGTTCCTACTTACTGTTTTTATTTAGTCAATGAATTTTTTACAGATTTTGCGGTAGTCTTGAGCAGAGGGTAATTAAGGTAAAGTAACCTTATACAGTTTAACCAAATACTCTCACTTCAAAAAGGACACATTTGTAAGACTTGGCTCATATATAAAGACAAAGAGAGAGAAAAAAGGAAGAAAAAAAAAAACATTTGGCTTATACACCATTTACATTAGGTTTCAATCAGCTAGAGGTCTCTGTTCAATGTCTGTTGGGCTTTGGGGGAAAATAGAAACTTGTTAGGAATGAGATGAAGTCAGCTTAACAGAAACGTTGAAAACAATGTTAAATGTTGCATAAACGGCAATTCTTGGCTTGACTGTTAAATATAAGTGATCTTGTTTTTACATATATCATGTATGTTTGGAAAAGAACGGGAAAACAATTGGTTTCTGATAAGGTGGAGACCTTTGTGTAGAATTTTATCCACTGAATGCTTGGTTAAGTTTTAAAAACAGCCCCAAGACCCTGTTATAGTAGGTACCTTAACAGAATGAAAATGAGAGCAGTAATAATAAAAAAAAACAACAAAAAAAAAAGTCCATTTACAGTGAGGCCAGAGCAGTGACTAAATGATTTGTGGGATAAAAACCACAATATGCATGAATAACAATAAAGTGCCTACAGTATCCTCAATATTAACCTCCTTAGCATTAGACCCGAGTGTCACTAGAGCTGTAAACACAGTGCTAAAAGCATTAGTCACTTGGGCAACAGTATAGACATGTCTCACGTAGGACCTGGAAGATCAGTTAATTGCCAACAGCGTTAGTGTCAAGCGTTCCTCAGACAACTGCGTTGGAGTGTCTTACATAAGCGTCAGGCCCGAGCATTACCTGAGCAATGGTGTAGACACGTCTTCTCTTAGCCTCATAATGGTGCCTCGTAAGAAATGCCTCTCATCAGCAGTGATGGCCAGGTGAATGAGTCATCAGGCAGTGAAACTGAAATGGTCAGGGAAATGAAAGTGATTCTGGTGAATCCGAAAGTGACGCTCGCTTCACTCGCACACGTGCAGCGTGATGTTCATATTATTAGTATTATTATTCATTATTATTATTTGTATCATTATTATACTTTCTACACTTCTGACTTTGAACTTTTATTGTTTTGCTCGTTTTACAGTACTGTTTGCATTTCCTTTAGCTTAAAGAAGCCTTTCATTAAGTTAGTGTTTGGAACACATTCTTAGTTATATCTCTTTATGAACTTTGTTCTGAATAAAAGTGTCAACTAAGTAAATTAATGGAAATGTAATTGAATGGGATAACAATTCTTCTTGGGTTGAACATCAGGGATCCTGCATAATGACTGTATCTGAACAAGTGCGGAAAACATGCAATGAACAGAAGAACACAGACAGACAGCATAAACCCACAATGCTTTGCATATTCTGTACATGGTGTCCCTTACCAGACCTCAGCTCCAATAGGTTATGTTTAGTAGTGTTATATTAGTAATGATATTTCACTTTTGAAGTAGGACCAGGAGATAACATGTAGTCACAAGGCAGCGTCGAAACCAAAAGATCAAGAAATCGAGCGTCAAAACAAAAATGAGAGGTAAAAATCAAAGTCGAAAGATTTCAAGTGAAGGGTCAGTACCAAAATGACTAAAGAGAATTTGGTGTTAGGAATAACTACATTCCATAAAAGGGTTTTTGTATCTACAAACACATATGTGGAAATCTTTGAATCCATTGCATTGTAATCAATTGGTCACAACCATTAAGGAAACACCTCTAACAACAAGAAAAACAAATAGTGGCATCTGAAAAACAACCAATATGGTGGGAACGATGGTGAAAAATATTATCTGACACAAAAAATAAGGACCGTGGCATGGTTATTGGTGCTAGATAGGATGGATTGAGAATTTCTGTAGATGGTGATGTCCTGGGATTTTCACACACAACTGAATTTAGAGATTAATCAGAATGGTTAATAGTTAATAATAATGATTCATTAATTCTGGACAAACTTTGTTGATAAGAAAGGGCAGAGGAGAATGGCCAGACTGGTCATGTTGAAAGAAAGCCAAAGTAACTAAGATAGCAACTCTTTACAACTGTGCGGAGCAGAAAAACATCTTAGAACGTTGAACCTTGAGGCGGATGGGCTATAACAGCAGAAAATCAAGTTGGATTCCCTCCCTTCAGATAAGAACAGGAAGCTGAGGTTGTAGTGTGCATGGGCTCAACTAAACTGAACTGTTGAAAACAGGAGGAGAGTAGCCTGGTCTGATGAATCTTGATTTCTGCTGAGGAACGAAGATGGTATGGTCAGAATTTTCCACTTACAGCATGAACTGTGTCAACAGTGCAGCTGCAATGTTCTTTTGGCCCATAAATACCAATCAATTGTCCTTTGAATGCTATGGCATATGAGTTCAGTGTTCAGAATCCAATAGAAAACCTTTGGGATGTAGTAGAAAGGAACATTTCCAGCATGAATGAAAGCTGCAGAAACCGTGTGATGCAATCATGTCAACATGGACCAGAATCGCAAGGAAATGCTTCTGACATCTTGTGGAATCCATGCCATGAAGAACTGAGGCAAAAAGGAGGCTCTACTCATTATTAGTAGAGTGATCCCAGTAATTTTTCTCAGTGATTGTATTTGCAGTGTCTTTAATGAATGTTATTTTGTGTTTTATTTCAGTTATATCTGTTAAGATGCACTTGTCAACATGAAGTATACTATATACAAATTAATTGAACTCAGTTTACTGCTTCTTGGTTTCTACATAACATAGAAAACTGGCATTGAGTAATTTAATTTATTTTTATGTATTTTCAGCTGTTCATATGTTTGTTTTTATCATTATTGAATAAAGAATAATATTAAGAGGATATTGCTAAGGATACTTTCGCACTACCTGGTACTCATTTAAGAAACAGATTTTTACATGAAAATGATCCCTGCCAACACTGGAGTTTCAGCACCATTTACAAAAAGATTCCTGTCCATACTGAAATGGCCGAAAATGCATATGACATAGACCTTCACGTAACAGCAGAAAACTCATTGAAAGGGGCTATGTAATGAAAATTTCAGAGGCCTGTGAAAACACATTTCCATGTCTTTTATATGCTTGAAAGAATATCTGATAGTTCACAGCACAGAAAAATAAAGAAATCCTTTAAGAAGCCACAGTGAACTGCCCCCGTGTCATCTACAGTAATGTGCTGATTACAGTTGGAAGTAAGTCTTCAGAACTGGTGATGGTTATCTTGTCATTAGATAAAAACAAAGCAAATGTTAAAGTGAAACTTTACTGCATTGTGCTTTCACGTCTCTCTCTGTCCTGGAACATTATGAGTTCGGCTGCATTCTGCACCCATCCACTTTGTTAAGTGCCTGGTTAATACTTTTGCTGCGGAATTTGCTTTTCCTTACTGAATAGATGAAGTAATAAATGTTGATTAGAGGCTGTCAACTGAGTTATTTAAAAACTGATTTTCACGGAGCTCTGAATTTTTCACCATAATGGTAATGGCGCCAGCCATGGGATTTATTACAAAACTGTAGAGACCAGTAAGTACTTTGCTTTTTACTCATGTATAAGGCATTCAGACTTGACAAAATACAATTTAAATGCATATAGGTAAGCAGCACAACAACCACTGTGGAAAGCAACCTTTTTATATCTACTATTTTCTACTTCCATCAAGGATGACCAATCAGGGAATGAGCCATTGTACAGGTGCCGGTCATAAAATTAGAATATCATGACAAAGTTGGTTTATTTCAGTAATTCCATTCAAAAAGTGAAACTTGTATATTAGATTCATTCATTACACACAGACTGATGTATTTCAAATGTTTATTTCTTTAAATTTTGATGATTATAACTGACAACTAATGAAAGTCCCAAATTCAGTATCTCGGAAAATTAGAATATTGTGAAAAGGTTCAATATTGAAGACACCTGGTGCCACACTCTAATCAGCTAATTAACTCAAAACACCTGCAAAAGCCTTTAAATGGTCTCTCCGTCTAGTTCTGTAGGCTACACAATCATGGAGAAGACTGCTGACTTGACAGTTGTCCAAAAGATGACCATTGACACCTTGCACAAGGAGGGCAAGACACAAAAGGTCATGGCTAAAGAGGCTGGCTGTTCACAGAGCTCTGTGTCCAAGCACATTGATAGGGAGGCGAAGGGAAGGACAAGATGTGGTAGAAAAAAGTGTACAAGCAATAGGGGTGACCGCACCCTGGAGAGGATTGTGAAACAAAACCCATTGAAAATTGTGGGGGAGATTCACAAAGAGTGGACTGCAGCTGGAGTCAGTGCTTCAAGAACCACCATGCACAGACGTATGCAAGACATGGGTTTCAGCTGTCGCATTCCTTGTGTCAAGCCACTCTTGAACAAGAGACAGCGTCAGAAGTGTCTCGCCTGGGCTAAAGACAAAACTGCTGCTGAGTGGTCCAAAGTTATGTTCTCTGATGAAAGTAAATTTTGCATTTCCTTTGGAAATAAAGGTCCCACAGTTTGGAGGAAGAGAGGAGAGTCACAGAATCCAGGTTGCTTGAGGTCCAGTGTAAAGTTTCCACAGTCAGTGATGGTTTGGGGTGCCATATCATCTACTGGTGTTGGTCCATTGTGTTTTCTGAGGTCCAAGGTCAACGCAGTCGTCTACCAGGAAGTTTTAGAGCACTTCATGCTCCCTGCTACTAAAGAACTTTATGGAGATGCAGATTTCATTTTCCAACAGGACCTGGCACCTGCACAAAGTGCCAAAACTACCAGTACCTGGTTTAAGGACCATGGCATCCCTGTTCTTGATTGGCCAGCAAACTCGCCTGACCTAAATCCCATAGAAAATCTATGGGGTATTGTGAAGAGGAAGATGCAATACACCAGACCCAACAATTCAGAAAAGCTGAAGGCCACTATCAGAGCAACATGGGCTCTCATAACACCTGAGCAGTGCCAAAGACTGATCGACTCCATGCCACGCCGCCTTGCTGAAGTAATCCAGGCCAAAGGAGCCCCAACTAAATATTGAGTGCTGTATATGGTCATACTTTTCATGTTCATACCTTTCAGTTGGCCAACATTTCTAAAAATCCTTTTTTTGCATTGGTCTTAATTGATATTGTAATTTTCCAAGATAATGAATTTTGGGACTTTCATTAGTTGTCAGTTATATTCATCAAAATTAAAAGAAATAAACATCTGAAATACATCAGTCTGTGTGTAATGAATGAATCTAATATACAAGTTTCACTTTTTGAATGGAATTACTGAAATAAATCAACTTTGTCATGATATTCTAATTTTATGACCGGCACCTGTAGTTTGCCAGATCTAATCAGGGAAGGGCCACAAAATGATCACGAACCAATCGGAGTGTAATTTGAGTATAGTTGTTTGAAAATAACGCGTTTACGCCCATCCACTCCAAAACTCTGAAGCTACAGTACATTTTCAGAAGTATACGGCTCTGAAGAGTGTTTTTAAAAGTCTTCGTTTTCAAAGGTCGAAAGCAACTGGGTAGTGTGAATGAAAGGCAAAAATGCAGACAAATGTGTTTTTTTTTAAATTAAAACACATTAGTGTGAATTGGGCTAATATATGGAATGCAGGCAAGGACTGTCCTCCAAAATAGACATTAAGTCAGCGTCTAAGTGTGAGATCTCGAATCTTTAATACATATAAAAGTTTATAAGTAATAATCTATCTCCTTTAAATAACAGTTTTTCTATCAGTGTATGATAAGAATAAATCTGTATGAGAACATTTATTGCAGTTGAATGCTGTCTTTCAGAACAACGTTGAAGAAATTAATACCATTCTAATTGCAGTTGCATATTTGTCAAACCAGTAATATTTACTGCTGGTATGTAACCAGCTACAAGCAAAATAAAAAAAAAAAGAAAAGAAAATACAAGTACACCACGTAGGGGGTTCCCTGCTTGTCTTCAAACTTACTTTTGTCATTTTAGCTGCTGACGTAAGAGCAGCTTGGCTCCCTTTGCAGCAACAGACATACGTGTTGAAGATGCAAGGAAATGTGAGCTCTGGGAGACTGACAAAAAAAAAATACTGCCTGTTCTCTGTTTTTCTTCTCCATATTTGCACAGGCTCATACATCAAGATTCAGTCCTTTCAAATTAATCACTTTGGGTCAGGGCAGTCTTTTGAGTGGAACTAAAAACATTATACAATATTTTATCAAGTAGTGACAAAGTCAGTTGATGCATGCATTAGCCATAACCAAAGACACGTTACACAACCAGCACATCTCTTACTATCAATGTAACATTTCCACAATTTTTAGTGCTAAATCACCCCTGCTTTGGTTCTTATGTGAAGATTTTTTTTATCTAAGCACTTCAATTTGCATGCCTTTGCTGGAAGGCAGTTTCCCCTGATATGTTAATTGCAGGGTACTTAAGTGCTAAAAGATTAACATAAAACCCTTTGCAAACAAGCTAATAGTTTATGATAATTCTTGCATGGCCTTTGTCTGTCTATCACTGCATTGCCTCTAGCTGTAATTTTATCAAGGGGCTGTAAAATATCATTTAAACAAGTTCATTTACACATAATTAATACTAGAATCACATTATTCAATTGAGCTACTGTAGCCTATTAACAATCCAGGAACTAAAATGTAATTAAACTATTTTCTTTTATGAACCTATTCATTAAATTGTGCAGGAGATGGATCTCTGAACATGGTGGGATGTTGCTGTGTGCCGCTGTCAGCGACAGTCTGTGTGGCTCTAGTCTCTTCATTCTTCATTTAAAGCCGGTCCTCTAGTGGGATCTGTTCAAGGTTCTAAATAGCATACTTAGCTACAATTAAAAATACTGATTGAATTATTTTAAATATCTCAGTTTAAATAAGGAACATTTAATACCCAATTCAGTAACATATCCTAATTACATATATTTCATTAACATTTTTGCTTCTTCTCAAATCTACTTCAAGATCAGGGTCTGCCTATGTAAAAAACCTGTACTACAAATGTGGATTTTATCCCACTTGATCCACTAGGCAAAAACAAAATTTTGCTGATTTTTCCCTATTGGATTCCTTTTGTCTGTCCCTGTCTTCCTTAAAAAGAACAGTCAGCTGATACAAATGCTCGATGGCATTGGCCGCAGACGTACAGATGAGCATAAATTGTCGGCCCAGCTGCTGAAAATAGCGAGCGATATATTTCCGCAGCCTCCACCGCCAATCGAACATTTGTTGACATAGGCTGTCAATCGCTGACACCCACAGAAGGTTTATTGTTAGCTTGAGATGGCAGGATGCATTTTCTTGGGCTGTTTCTGGGAGAAAATATACAATGTGAGAATTTGTCTGATAATGGATGTCTGCTGTTAACTTTTTACTGAAAGTGAGCATCAGTTTTATCTCTAGTAATTGCCTTTAGAAAATGTAATACAGCAGCAAAGCTAAAGCTAAATAGGGAAATTAGCGTTGTAAATAGATACAAGGGTACCTTAATAACATAAATAAGATGTTAAAGAAAACATATCACACAAATCCTTTTTACTTCAGAATCACGAATCATATATTGAAAATTCAATTATACAGTTTTCTAAAGTAATTTGGAGTAAGCTCTTGTAAACTGCACAAACATCAAAGCCAACAAACTGTAGCAATTTTTACACTTCTCTGTGCAGAAACCTATTATTCTAAGCAAGACTGATTATCCTTTCTAAAAATGTTACCTTTCATGCCATTTGGTCTATTGTTTTCAATATGGCAACCTCTTACTTTAATGTATTGTTTCACTGTGGCACCCTAATAGGTTATTTCCACTTGCATGCTTTGATATTTTGTTAGGAATAAACCAGGAGATGAGTTTTTGCAATGGTCTGAAAAATGTCTTTCCAACAAACCCACTTAAGTTGAATATGCTTGTTTCACCATTTTTAAATTGTTTTGATTCCCGGTTGGAAGAAGACAATTTAGAAAGAATCGTGTTAAAAAATTATGAATCATGCAATGAAACAATCCCCACAATCCAAAAGGAACATTTATGTATACTTAAGAAGATAATGAATTAGGTGAAAAATATAGATGTTATAAAGTAAGGTAAATTCTGTTTCAGTAAATGCCGTACTGGTAGTTTGAGACACCCAAAAAATCAGATCAGAGTGTGGTGATAGATTTTACATTTAGTTAATGGTGTCAGAAAGTGTTGCATTCTGATTGGCACGTAAACATAATTTTGCTCTACGTGATAATACCCCAATAAACTTATTTTTGCTTACTATAATTATTACTGATGCCTTTATACAAGGCATCCTACAACATTCAAGATACAGTTGGTCACATAGTGTCAGCAGCAGGACTTGAACCCACAACCTCAGTGTTTGAAGTCCAAAGTCTTAACCACTGCGCCACGCTGTTTGCCATTTAAATATACCTATTATCCTATTGTGAAATCTAAAAACTGTTCCAGAAATGCTTTGTCAGTGCCATGCATGGTTCATTGTTTTTTTGTAGGTTATGTATGCTAATTATTTTTTACCTATTGTTCTCATTTTTCCACTGCTTTCAAGACCCTTAATTTTGTGGCTAAGGATGCAATGCAATATCGACCATTTTGAGAGCGAGCAAGTGTAGCCCCCTCCCATCAGTTCAGTTCCGCTGTAATAGAAGTAACATGTACAACAAAACATCCAAACTTTGCCTAATGGCGAACATCTTGGTTACAGCTGACACACAAAAAACTTGAAGGGAAAGGAATTCTGGCTTTGAACGTTATATAATGTGATTATGACTATAAACATAGTAGAAATCAGGTAAAATATTAGAAGAAATGGTTGTTTCACGTGTAACAGATCCTTCTTGGAGTCCTAAGATATTCTTCCATTATGTCCTTAACCAGTAACGATGCACTTGACTTGAGCATTCATAGTTTTTATACTCTTTCTCTGTAAATTTAGCATTCATTTGCTCAAGAGGTTGATGCCCTTGCTGCTTCCTGAGCAGCTCTTCTTTTCTCCAACCTAGCGACCTGCTTCTTCTCTTCTTTCATCGGCATCTTTTCTCGTTAAAACTGATTAAGTCAGTGTTTGTGTTGCAATTACTTTAGTACGTTTTGTTTAATTTTTCACTTAAGCTGGCACTTACCGTATATACTCGTGTATAAGTCGGGTCTTGAAACCCGGAAAATAGATCATAAAATCAGACTCTGACTTATATTCCTGTTCAAAAATGCGACACTTAAGTTTTTTTCTTTGCTTTTTTTTAACATCTTCTTGCTTCTTCCAATCTTGCACCAGTTTTTCAGACACATCAAATTTTGTTACAGCAGCGCAATTACCAATTCCTTTCGCCACTTTAACGACTTTTAATTTAAAACCAGCTTTATGTTTTCTTCTGATCGAATGCTCCATTGTAGATAAGGGATGCTCTTATGATAAAGGTGTATGAGGGTGTGAGCTACAAAAAACACAAAACAATACAAATGTCGCTTTGACATAGTCTGGGTATTACCATGTGGTCACATAGGCACAATACATAAAAAAAGGCAGTGTACTCCGTGGTTCTTTCTCAAGTGGGTGTTAGCATATCATAATCTCTTGGACCAATAACATGAGGTTTCCGCATTCGACTTATACAACCGACATTATAAAATACTGGAAATTGTACGGTAAAATCAAGCCCTGACTTATCTGCAGGAGAACTTAAATGTGAGTATATACGGTAAGTCTACAATCTACCTCAAGATTGATTCAAGATATTAAGAGGTAGGAGGTGACGGCGAAGGTGGTAGGGATGAGAACGGCACCCGTACACATACACCGCACAGAAACCCTGCTGGCCACTGCCAAGAGCTGATTCTACAATGAAATAAAATAAAAATAAAAAGAGAAATAATCTTGGAGGTCAGTCATCACTCTGAAACCGAATAGTAGATGTCACGTAGTATATATGTACCAAATTTCAGGTCAATAGGTCAAATGGTTTGCAAGCGACATGTGATTTAAAATCCTGGACAGACAAACAAACAGCCACGGTAGCCCTTCAAAAAATATGTGCTACTCATAAGTAAATTAAATTCTGTGCTTTGGAAAATTTTTAACATTTATACTTGCTTATTTGGCTGGTGCCTTATCCAAGGTGACTTACAATATTTATGATACTATTGGTTACATTTCTTTTGGTTTTCCAGTTGGACCACAGGCAGGTGAAGTGATTGCTCAGTGTCACACAGTGTCAGTAGCAGGATGTGAACCCACAACGTCAAGGTTTGAAGTCCAAAGCTTTAACCGCTCCACCACACTACCTACCTATACCTTATAAAGCATAGCAGTAATGTTACGGAATCAATAAAACTTACAAAGTAATAATAACATTTAAAAATGCGGCATTATTCTTGTTGTCTACAGCTTGTCTTCCTGAACTTGTTATGATTGCGTTTTACCATAATGTTACAAAGTGCCTAACTAGATATCTGGCTAGTATTGCTAATGACTGTCACCTCTTCAACACTAATTACTTGAGTCTTATCATGCTGTGAGTGCAGCTCAACATATCTAACCATTTTTGGATATTTTTCCGGCATAGCCTTGAAGTTATGCAGGATTTTTTTTTTTGTTCCAGATCAGGTTTTGAGAACTTAGATCAAAGTGATCAGTTGTGTTAGGTTCATTAATATTACACCCCAACTTGGGTGCAAGTCAATAAAATAAGGCTTGAAGGGTTCTAATGTAATCACGTAGTACAGAGCAGGTTGGACCACATTAAACTAAAGAATAAGCTTGAACACTGTGAACTTTTATTAAGCATAAGAGTGATTTTGCAGAGTCACAAAATAAAAAAATGTGGTCTTCCATTTGCACCAGAGACATTAGAACACCTTCTTGTGGCTCCTAACGTTCTTAAGAGCCAGAGGTTCTGTAAGGTTTAAATGACCACAGTTCCCCTTTGACTGAGGATAAGGCAAACCTGTCTACTCCTGCATCATCTGTCCTCTTACACCCTGGAGGAAAATAAAACTATGCTATCGATGCCAGCATACAACTGCATCAATGCAACTGGCACTTGCCAATGAGTAAACAACAGGCCTTTCTCACTGGAATGGCATTAGATTCTTTATCATCTTCAGTTCCTTATTCTTAAGGCTACCTGTGAATTTGTTTGAAGCGGTGAGTTGATGCCTACCTGAATTATATTTACAGTAATCCCTCCTCGATCGCGGGGGTTGCGTTCCAGAACCCACCGCGATAGATGAATATCCGCAAAGTAGAAACCATATGTTTGTATGGTTATTTTTATATATTTTAAGCCCTTATAAACTCTCCCATACTGTTAACATTATTAGAGCCCTCTAGACATGAAATAACACCCTTTAGTCAAAAGTTTAAACTGTGCTCCATGACAAGACATTTGACAGTTCTTTCTAACAATTAAAAGAATGCAAATATATCTTTTGTTTAAAGGAGTGTCTGCATCAGGAGAAGAGAATTTAAGAGAGAGCGCGAGCGCTCACAAAGAAAAGCAAACAATCAAAAAATTAATACGTGTCCTTTTAAGTTTGCCGAAGCACCGAATAAAGCGCCATTTTTCGGAGGAGCGTCAGTATCTTCTAAGCAAACAACCTCTGTGCAAACAGCCCCTCTCATCTCCTCCGTCAGGCGCAGAGAACGTCAGAGAGAGAGAGCGAGATTAAAGCAACAATCAAAAAATCAATACGTGTGCTTTTGTGCTTTTAAATATGCCGAGCACGCAATAAAGCGGCATTTTTTATAGGAGCCGTCAGTATTTTTTAAGCAAACAGCCTCTGTGCAAACAGCACCTCTGCTCACACCCCCTCCGTCAGGCGCAGAGAATGTCAGAGAGGGTGAGAGAGAGGCAGAGACAAGCAAGCAATCAAGCAGTAGTGATGGGTCGTTCTTGAACGATTCGTTCATTTTGAACGAATCTTTAATGTGACTCGGGAAGAACGAGTCGTCTCGTGGGAGTGATTCGGTCAGTCGCATGCACATTTGCAACTTCCTATAGTTTCTGTATTGGAATTGATTCACCTGTTTGAGTCTTGGGTTTTCGAGTCGTTCGTTCATCACGTGACAGCCCCATAAGCTTAACCTAGTATGCAGTCTGAGCCAGAAACAGAATTGATTAGTTCATCTCTCGAGTCTTCGGGTTTGAGTCGTTCATTCATCACGTGACAGCCCCATACGCTTAACCTATGCAGTCTGCGCCGGAAAGAGAATTTAACGAAATGACTCGAAAAATGATTCGTTCATTTTGCTGAACGAGACTCAAAGATCCGAGTCAGTAAAATGATTCGAACTTCCCATCACTATCAAGCAGTCAAAAGAATAATCAAGCATCTTATAGCATTGAGGAGTTTTAGTTAATATGTAATACATGCTCTGATTGGGTAGCTTCTAAGCCATCTGCCAATAGCGTCCCTTGTATGAAATCAACTGGGCAAACAAACTGAGGAAGCATGTACCATGAATTAAAGACCCATTGTCCGCAGAAATCCGCGAACCAGCGAAAAATCCGTGATATATATTTAGATATGATTAGATTTAAAATCCGCGATAGAGTGAAGCCGCGAAAGTCGAAGCGCGATATAGCGAGGGATTACTGTATTTACAAAATAAAAACTATGAAGCGGTGAGTTGATGCCTACCTGAATTGTATTTATTTACAAAATAAAAACTATCTATAAAAATCTATGAATTGACAGTTTTCAGTAAGGTTGTTTATATATATATATATATATATATATATATATATATATATATATATATATATATGGGGTGAGTCAAAATTATGTTAAAACTAATGGTACTGCTATGTATATACTTATATACAATTTTTGTGCCACACATGGTACATGTGTTGAACATGATGGTGAACACATTGAGACATTCCTGTAAATCATCTTGCACATATGAAGTATGTTTTGTGAATAAATTGTTTCCAACATTCAAATGTTAACATAATTTTGACTCACCCTGTATATTGCATAAAAAAAGGGAAAAAGGAGACATCTGAAAACCTGCTTGGTTGTCTGCTTTATTGGAATGATAACTTGAGTGAATCCCAAATATGGAAAATGCATTCTCTGCTAAAACAAACATCAAGCTCACAAAAGCTAAACAACGTTCTAGCAAATTATTAGTTTAAGTCCAGACATTTTGATGTAAGGTCAGCATATCCACAGTTTGTAAGATATGCAACTAAAATTTTCATTTCATTTTGTAAACATGGCAATAAACTTGAACATGGAACCTTTTATACCTGCATCCCCAACAGAAGTAATATTACGACTACAACAGCTAATAAGTTAATTTGATCCTTTGATTGAAGTCCCAGTAAAAAAAAAAAAAAAAGTTTGGTTGACTATAAAACTAAGAATTCTGTTCTGTCAGAATCCCAGGAAAGTGAGGCAGCAGTGCAGACTAATGCACCACCATGCTATCCAAGAAATACAAATATTAAATGCAAAATGAGTTGTCAAAATATAATAAAATATTTAAACTTGTGTATTTATATTTTTATGTGTATATGAACAGTGAATTTGGATTTGCTGGGTTGGGTGGTACAAGGCCCTCTTTGCCACTTTAAGACAGCCCTCAATAGGGGTACCAGCTTTGCGCATGGTGTTGCACGTGGGTCAGAAGTGACTTTTGTTCGTTCACCTTGGCAAATTTGTTCTGGTTAATACAATTTTCTGGACATTCAACATTTCATTCTTGAGCCACAACAACATTGTATTGAAAAGTGAATTTTCTCCCATGATTTACTCTTTATAGGTTTATAAGGGCCATTATAGTCACGTGTACAGAGCATTGGCAGCATTTGAAGTGGCTACCCACTGTCTATGTAAAGTGTTTTCAAAAGAGTTATAAAAATTCATCTCTCTATCTATTTATCTATCAATTGTGAAATTCTTACTTGTATTACTTTACATTCACCACATTCATGCACTATGAAAAACAACCATGTATTAAAAGATATAGCTTACTGTAGCTTTTTTAAAAGAAAACAGAAATCAGCTTACCAATCTGTACTTCAAACCAACTCCACCACAGGGGATGCACAAACCAGTGTGTTTCTTCGTGCCGGTCCAAAGCCAGATAAATGGAGAGGGTTACGTCAGGAAGGGCATCCGGTGTAAAATTTTGCCAAATCAATATGCGGACAACAATACAAAAACAAACCAAGATGCAGAGGACAGAAAGATATGGAAAAAGATGATCTGCTGTGGCGACCCCTAACAGGAGCAGCCACAAGAAGAAGACTCTGTACTTCAAACCCCTGTTTCTATAGGGAGACCTTGAGCAGAGAACTTGTCTTTCTGCAAAATCCTCATCTTGAGGACTCCCGGTTTTTGTATAAATTGTTTTTTTCCAGGAATGCTTAGGTTGCCTTTTTTTTGTGATCAGTTCTCTGCAATCCCCTAAATGATTTAGCCATGTTTTAGTGAGTGTAGTGCTACTTTTCTTTGAGGCATGGACAATATTAAGGTCAAAGGTATTTATTTAGTCATGTTTACACAAGAAAACATGAAATTTGCATTCTCCGTTGCATCTAGTAACAGACAGAAATGAAATACAACAAAAAACAGAGAAGACAGGTTAAAAGTTACACAGAAGCTCAAAAATATTTACATCATTTAAAAAACAGATTAACATGTCTAGTTGATAGTACATTTAACCTAAAATGGGTACATGTAATAGACAGCACTGTCACTCTAGAGATGGGTGGGCTCCCAACAGGTGATTGACAGCAGGTTATTCACAAGTGTACTGAGCTCTGCCTTCCAGGAAACCCTGGAACTTTCTTGTTACATCTTACAAGACCAAGAAGGCAGATGGAGACTCCCATGGTATTATACAGGGTGATCCAGATCTAATTATGCAGATCCAGATCGTCTGGATGACTTTGATTTATGCGGGGACGATTCCAGAGCAAAGACGATTCTTCATGTCGTCAGTTCGCACACTTTTCGATGGTCTGGGATTTTTCGGATGATTTTCTATGTAATAAACTTAATAAGTTATAGCGTAATGAAAGTTGCATAATTAGATCTGGACCACCCTATACATACAGCCAGGGTAACTGGGAAAAGGGACACGACACGACGATCGGGAGCACTGCGAGAGTGGAATAATCTGCCTAGTGAAGCGACTTCTTATTTTTTGCAGGGCGTTTGCGACTTTGAGATTGCTAGAAGACTGCTGTAAGTTACATGTTGTGGAACAAACACGCCGTTATTGGGCTTAACTTCCATTCGGTGTGTGTCTTCGTCTTTCAATATTGGTGTTTGTATATTAGAATTACACCATACACATTACTTTGATTTTTGGACAAAGCGCTCAATCTTGATTTCATCTGACCATAACATTGATTGTTCACTTTGTGATTTCAGGTGGGCTTTTAGGTAATTCTTTTTTTAAAGAACTGTTTCTTGCCCTATTCCTAATCCATTCTTTTTCATAAATTTACTTCATCTTAATTCTCTTCACTTGGATGTAATGTTTAGGAGTTCCATGGTGTGTGTCATAATGCTCTTTTTCTTATTCAATATTTTTTTCATGTTAATAGGAAAGACTTATTAGAACCATTTAGTCATTGGTTTATGTAGATTTTAGTTTCATTTTCATTTTGTGGAATTTTAATGTAGTTTGAAGCAAATTGTCTTTGCTTTTTATTTAATGTGTTTATCGTGATTGCAACAATTTTGTGGATATGCTGGTGCTCATCTTGTGCCTAGCAATGTATCCCTGTTGCTACCATGTGATCTCATAAAGTTGCATGCTGTGACATCAAGACATAGAGGTTATCTAAGACAGCAACACACTCCTCCTGGTGTGATTCCGGATTGTTAAACAAATCTTTTGTGGTACTTGCTGGCATTTTTTCAAAGATTTTTAGGGTTGTTGTTAACAATTTTGACTTTGTGATTGGGTAAAGTTTTTGGGATTTTTTTTTTTTTTCTGGCTTCTGACCTTTGCCTGTTTAAAGTTTTTTTGATGTGGTCCTTCCATCTCCAAACGTACCATCTTGTCTTCACAGCAGTACAGTGCATGAGCTGAGACTACTACAGCACAAGGGTCTGAAGCAAGCAGTATATTTCAGTCATTGAGACTGAAGTATATCTACTCATAAATATCTAATATTGTCTTCTGATTTTTTTCTTCTGCAGCAGATGAATTAACATTAAAAAACACACAAGCTGGAAATATTTTGTAACTATCAATTGAAAACTTTTAAGCGTGTTAATAAATCATACAAATATTATGTATAGGCCTTTTCAGAAATATGATAGAACAAATATGGAAGTGTTTGCATTGCTAAGTGCTATTAAGCACTTTTTGACTAGCACTCCAACCAAGATTATAAGTTCCCTTCTTACACCCCAGACGTTTATTTGGGTACATGTTTTATTTTACAATGTACTTCATGAAAGCATGTTGACTCTCTTGATTGAATGTTAAAGACGTATGTGCAAACTCCACAACCTGCCTCGCCATCTGTCTTCAAAATGCACTTTAGTTGTAATACTGTTGTCATGTGTACAAAGTACAGTGAAATTCTGATGTGTTTCATAAAGCATGATTTTTAACATGGCATCTAGCTAATTATTTCAATGAAATCCTCTTTCCTTGCATTAACTCAATATATTGTATGATGTTTTTGTAAGAAGAAAACGTTTGGTCTTACTCTGTTGCTTTGTTTGAGCAGCCCTTTTTAATTTAATTAAGCCACATAACCCACTGCTTCACTTGGGTCCAACCCCAATGGAAAATTTGTTGCCTCCAAACAGGTTTGGCTGTCCTCCAGCCCAGGCCGGTGCGCTCACTTATAATATATATTGGAATAAAATGGCTTACAACCCAGTTTGGAGGGTTGGATGAAGGGGCTCATAGACTAGTATCCCATTAGTGGATGGTTGTCACCTTATGTCCTCTATGGCCAGAACTGGCAAGATTCTGTTTGAACAGCATTCTGATGAGAGGATGAATGCAATGCGAGATTCCTACTCCACAACACTTTATTTGTGCATTTTTTTCTTCCATGTAACAGTTCCCAGTTTTCTTTTCAGAGCATTTTATTAAAGTATGATTATGGTTTTATAAAATGAAAAGTAAAATATAATTTAAACAGTGAGATTTCTTCAAAGAGTAAAACTGCGTTACTGTGTTCATTTTAACCCAGATTTGAACCAGCTTAACTTCTGCTTAATACAATAAAAGCGTAAATACAACCACAAAGCTTTGGTCTACTGATCACGTTTTAATAATTCAGGTAACAGATGCCCCTAAACCATTTTGCTCAAAAGCTGTAATTAATGCTTTTGGAACCTGAGAGTTTTTACCACAGCAAAGCTGTAGAACAAGTTTTACTGTCTGTGCAAATGTATGACCTGCGACAGCCTTGCTGCCAGCTATGTGGGGAAGAACAGGTCAACAGAATGTGAAGCATAAACATTTAAAAGAAACCTACAGCAGGCATTTCAACTCTGCTTCTCTGAATGCGACCCCCTCAATAAAAATGCAAAAGCTCCAGATTTCCACTGTGCTTATTCCTAATAAAACACTGACCTCTCCTTAAGGCCTGTTTTCAGCAACATGGTGTGTAATGAACCCGTACAACTGAAATGTTAAAATGCTCTCTGTCTTCCCTCTCATCCCCTAAAAAGTGTGCTGTTTATCTTTTACATTAGTTGTTCTGATCACAGACATTAAGGCACCAGAGTTTCCATCACTTTCTAGAAGCAAAGCGTGACTACTCCAATGACCATATAGAATAATGTGTCAGAGTACATGGACAATTCTTTGAAGTAACTTGGAAAACGGGCTGATAGCGTACATAAGCACAAGCTCAGTCATTAGCATTAGCACACTGTACTAATTGTACACATTAGCATTAAACGAAAACAGGAGTAATGCTCAATATAAGGAAAGGAGTGCTGTGAATGAAAAAAACTTAACATTTTTAAAATCCCAGGTACTCACATTGGATGGGGCATCAGTACACAGTGGGGTACATACACATACTTGTGTAACTAACTGGTGCTGCCACTCAAATGGATGTCACGTGAGTGATTCAAATGTCAAAACGAAATAAAAAAAAAAAAATACATTGAAAACATCCTTAAATATCCACCTTCATGAAAGAATAAGCGTCTGTGTGCCTGTGTGAGTATTAATCCGGTTGTTATGTCTCTGCCATTCCAATAGATGGCACAGAACAAACATTAGCACTGCTTTTACGAATCCCATACCAAATGGCATGTAACAGAGATATTTGATTTGCATGGCGCACCAGCAAATGTGAACAGTGAGGTCTACGTTGATTACTGAGATTTCAACTAGTCTTAAAAGGGTAGCACAGATAGTTACTGTATATTTTATTTGTTCCAGTCAACTCAGATTTCTTCTGATTATGTGTAAAATATTGTCATGCGTGCGAAGAACAGCACCAGCAATGAATAGTAACAGACTTCAGATATATTGGCGGCTCCAGAAATGGTTTGTCTTGGGATACAAGAAAGAAAGTGAGATGAAGGAGACTTGGAGAGAGATCAAGAGACATTATAAGGAACACAAACTTTTTTTTTGATGGATACAGAGTCTGGTGATTATTGTGAAAAAAGAAATAACAACCAGGAGATGATTTATGTGAGACAAGAAAGTTACTGAGACAGAGAGAGAGACAGAGACAGGTTGTAATCAAAACAGACCAATGTACAAGGAGCCAAAACACAAAGGCAAGATGGAAGTCAACAGTCAAACAAAGGAGTTCAGAAAAACGAAAAAACGAAACCTGACGCTAAGGCCTGCTTGTTTCAAAACTAACTATCCCTAAAGAAATTCAAAGTTTTTTTTAACTGATGGATAAGTTGCTACAGAACCACTACCATATTTAAATTATTAATTCCAATAATGTGATTGATCTGCCTATCGTGGTCACATGATGCCTCCTGCTATGTCTCAAACAGCAAACAAGACAGCAATAAAACATAACCTTTCTTATAATCCATCAAAACGTCCAGAAAATCCCCAAGACTGGATCTAAACGATGTACAAAACCCCATTGAATTTGATTCACTTTGAGTTTTGTGAAATCTTAGAAATGTTTGGGAATTTCGCAGAACTCGGCGACATGAACTGAAGTCAATGGGCCAGACTGGAACAAAACTAGATTTGAGTGTATTATAAGGCCTACAGAAATGTCTGCCAACTATGCTGAACCGATTGCAGTGGCCAAAAATGTGACATTAGCTGTGAGGCAGCTGTGCTAACCCCACACCACTGTACCTCCTGCAGATAAAATTAATAGAATTAAACAGTAAAATGTCTTGTAGACAGTGGCAACAAGAACAGGAAGATTGGATTCAATGAGGCTTTGCCCTCACAGATTTGATAGCAGGAACTCACCTCTCCTGAACTGAAAAGTACTGAAGTACTTGTGATATTACTCACTCACCTCTGCTGCTCCCAAAGCATAACACTAAAGCATATGGATTCTTCACTCCTTCGTAATTGCCTTAAATGCACCACATGCTGGGTAATAAGCTTTTTTGCTAATTTTTGGCATACCGGTAAAACAGTTTTTATTAAATCCATACAAAGAGAAGAATTTCATCTGGCATACCAGTTGATTTGACATACCACCCACTACTAGTATCAGCAGGATATGCTTGATGGACTGTCTCATCCAACACTGGCTGCCACAACTCTGTGATGTCACACGAGCCTTTCAAAGCATCATGGGGCACTGGTTTTACAAAAAAAAAAAAAGATCCTTCTAGCCAGCCGCATGGAGAAATTTCAAGAGAATATTCAGCAAACGTAGTCACCGACGAACCTAGCAAATTCACTGCGAAAAATGGTTTTACAAATTTCAGAGATCAACACTACTAAACAATAAAAAAACATACAATAGCTAAAATGACTGTACATGCTTCTAAATGTCTTAATCATTACATGTTTCCCCTTGTATGCTGGCAGGAGGCGCTTCAGCCTGTTAGGTGGTAGTACATGGACCTTGACTTGGACACATGGGTCTGTGTTTTCCAATTTAAGGCTGGTGGCCTGTAGGCGTATTATAGGACTCCCTTCTTCAAGGGCTACATAGAGCTCAGAAGTATAAGAACATTAGTAGGACCCTATAAGCTGGGTGTTCCTGTAGCCCAAAGTGCATGGAAGGTTATTTGTGCCAAAATATAATGCAATCCAACATGTTAACAACATTGAAATATAATGAATAAGCATGGGGCGCCTTTCATTTTGGCACAGTTTAATCGTGTCATTATTAAAAACACATCAATCAAGTGATCGATTGCTTTTCACTACAACGTGCAATTTTTGTGTCCGTTTAAAACGCAACACGGTTCATGTCCATAGATCAAATGTAATAATTAAAAGCCAAGATGATGCTTCAATCATGACAAAAGTAAATGTAATGACTAATTAGTGTCAAAAGGTGGGGTAAGAGCCATTCATAATTTGGGATAAGAGGCGTTCTACTTGTAAAGATTTCTGTGTTGTAGCAGTGAGTGTAAGTTTCATCAGTGTGGACTGTGAAGTGATAAATGAAACAATGAAAAATATGTTTTATGTCTCACTGAAATTGTTTACTCTCAATTTTTTTTTCTTTTCACAGATGTAAAAGTTTCAAGGTATGGATTGTTAGTGGTTTTAACTAAATACTGAATATAACAAAACATTTGTTGGCACGAGTGAACTTGGTTTCTTTGTAGTTTTTTATCCATACTTTTAGTGATAACCACATATTATTGAATATATTTTTAGCCTTTCTTCCTACACGGCAGAGAATAAAATTGTCATTTACATTGTCAGTCTCCACCTGTTCAATGAGACGGCAGATCCCCTGCCTTACCAGTTCCCCATTATCCCAACTGTCGACACCCCTTGTCCCACCTTTTGACACTGATAGGTCATTAGATTGCATTTAGTTTTGGCACAATTGAAGTGTCATCTGGAATTGAAATGGATTACATTTGCTTTGCTTTTAGTTAGGACACACAATCTATGGACTTTGATTAAAGTGCAATTCACTTTTGTATTACATATTAAACTGACACGAAAATCACCCGCCACAGTGTAAAGAAATTGGTCATTTGGATGATGTGTTTTTAATTATGACATGATAAAACCATGCAAAATTTCAATGTTGTTAACAGTGCATTTAACTTTGGCCCGAATAATCTTCCATGAAGGTGGAATTAGTTCAGGAAATAAATGATGTTCTGACACAGTATTGCAACACAAGAACCAAAAAAATATTTCAAGGATTGATGATGGAATCTCAAAGTCAATAGCCAGGTAAATGTTGATAAACCATTTGTCTAAAACAAACATTAATAAAAAAATCATAGTCTAAATCATTACCAGAGGTTCATTACACTGCAGATCTTTAAGATCTTTGAGATCTTTGAAACAACAGACTCATACTATACATATACCAAGAAAGAGTAATTCATAATGAAAAGAATAAGAATGAAGCAGACCGCTATCATTATCATCCAAATACAACATCAAGCAGGTTCTAAACGAGTACAGCACTCATTGTATTTAGAAATATGTCTATTATGATCAATTGTATCTGACTATAAAAAAATAAAAGGGCAAACATTTTGAAATGTAGTCTTTTTAAGCAGACCCTGCTTTGAGTAGACCACTTGCAGTGAAGCAGAGATTTATTGTAATAAATCATTAGTGAAGAGTGGGTGCGTCCATGGTGGCAAGACATGGATGCCAAATTAATTCCTAGGCCTCATGAATTATTCAAGTTACCAATGAAAAATGGTGCATGCTGTGCCTTATGCATAAAAATTACTGCCATTTAAAATATTCCAGAAAAGTTTATTCCAACCAAATAGGTGGGTCATTTTAGTTTTCAACTAAATAGTATGATTCAACTGATATTTAAATAATGAATCCAGCAATACTGCGTAAGGTGAGTACTACTCATTGTGCAGCAAATTCATAACTGATGCATTCAGTGAGATGTCACACCAGCATAGCAGCTACGTTTATAGATTTTGTCTGGTAAAATGTGCAGATGTTATTTGAGGACACCATGTTGAGCCACAAACAGGGATGGAGTGGAAACAAAACTAAAGGTGAAATACACATTCTTGTATAACATGCTGTGTTTTAATCTGCACAACTGCAATAGCAAGAGGGTTTAATATTAATAATGCGGTGATTCTGTGGTTTTAAACCTTGGCTGAATTTGTTCCCGTGTTTATTTCTTATTTTTATTTCAGTCTTAGTGGTGTTAGTTATTTAATCGTAATGTCAGTGACTTCATTGGTGTTAAGAACTTCTAATACATTTCATTCACTTATTGCATGATTATTATTATATTTGTTAATGTATTTTGTAAGGATGCAAACATTGCTATTTTGCATAATTGTTTTCCCGGACAGTGCCATGTTGTTTACTGTATTAACAATCAGTGCTGGTCACATTATGGATGTCACGGCCCTGCTGATATAAAACATGGTAACGCATAATGCTCAGTTTCCACTTTTCTAGAAATTGCAAGTACTCACAGGATTTAGTTGCCTTGTAAACTCTGATTTTGAACTTTAGTTTTAACCTTTCCCAATGTTCCTTTTGACTAAGAAGTTTGCCTTTTGCTTTTGGTTTTGATATTGCAGTTTTTTGACCTCCCATTGTGCCTACTTGCCTGCTCTTAAGTTATTCTTTTGTCTAAACGTTTATTTGGTACATTCACCTTCTAGCCCATTTTCTTTTGTTCTTTATCGGAAATGTCTTTTTATAAGATGCGATCGTTGAAGTTTGCTTCCAGAAGTACACAGACTTAAAAAATCAAAAGTAGAATTTGATGTTTTAAATGAGATCCTTGGATTAAAATTTTTGACTTTTACATGTAACTTCTACCATGCCCATTCCTCATCATCTTTTTTAAATCTGTGCTATGAGTCAGATCCATCTACCAAGCCAGAAAATATCCATGTCAGCTCTGCCACTGTAAATACTGGTACTGGTGATAGTGGCCTTAAAGAAAATGTAATTTTAGATATGCTGACTGCTGTGGCTTCATCCCACCCCTTAAATGGCTCATCAGATCCTGCCCAAACCCGACTTTGGACCAATGAAGACAACTTCATTATTTCTTAAAAAAAAGCCTTTCTTTCATAAGCGGTTGTAACCAAAAAGAGAAGCTCTTTTCAAATCTTCAGACATGCTCTGTTCAACCTATGCAAAATAGACTAAGCTCACTTAGTGATGGCTTTGGACACTGACATGTTTGGTAATCTGTTCAACTCACACACAAAAAGCTTCTGTGTTGCATCTTCACAGACCATGATATCAGCAGGCGAGTCTGCTGTAGAAGAGCAATCTGCTTTGCTATGCTCCTGAACAAAACTGGAATGTCAACCTGCATAGACCCAGACATCAGCTGCAAGTTTTGGCAACTATCCAGCCAACCCAATCTAGTGTACCCCAAAAACTGATCTTTATTCTTGAGACTTCCGTGAATGTACTTGAGTCACTAATTCCCTTCATCTTTTATTATTTCACATGCCATAGCGCTATTGATAGCAGACAACTTTTCTTGGCTGGATATTAGTAATTAGTGGACCTGTGACTGACAAACTTGTACAAAACAGTAACAGATCTGATGGTTTCAGCACAAAAGAAAGTAACCTTCTGAACAGAAATCCTCTTTCAGATATTAGAGTTTAACTAGTAGAAGGTGCCTTAGCAAACAATAATCTCCACGGCTATTAAGTTCAATTTTAGCTATTCTTTCAAAGCCCTCTTACAATCAGAATTATGATGACTGCACACATTCACAAATATCACATGTTCAAACACTCTTAATACAATTCGAGGGACTGGTCTTTCACATATAGCACAGATTTGCCCTGGGCCTCATAATATTTAAAAAAAAACAAAAAACTATTACTGTATTTATGATCAGTAGCGCAGATGATACAAGGAGGTCCAAGTTTCATGCATCACTCACAGAGGTTCCCAGCTAACTAACAAACACACAGCTAAGTACAGCAGCCTAATGAAACACATTACACAAAATAACAGCTGCATTATACAATACATTATAGAAAGCAACAGATAAGCATGTTTGTATGATCATTAGTGTCATATGCTGGAAACAAATACAAAAAAAAGCAAACAGGAAAATCCACAAACCCCCTGGAAGATACTGTGTAAAATGAGAGGGGCTCTTGAGCCATTCCCAAAAACCTTGTACCTCTTTCCCTTGAATTGCAAAAGGAGGCTGAGAAGCCAGTTGAGGGTCGAGATGTTGTACCAATCTTTCTCTCGTACAGCTGTCTGTAACACTGATTTGGAAATACTACTTTGATTCCCATAAATGCAGAGAGAATGCCTTGTAATTTGAAGTGGTATATTAAATAAAACCCTTTGTAAATACAAAACCTCATAGCTTAAAACCCCTGTATCTTGGGGGATACCTTTAATTAGACCTCAGCCTTGAAATTAGATTACATACTGTTTATTACAGACTGGAGTTTCTATAGATGGCTACCTGAAAGTTTGCAAATCTGACTATACACTGCAAAAATGCATATGCAAAAACTAGACAAAAAAACTTCAAATGGGAGTTATTTTGATCTGCCAAAAGGGCATGCAAAATTTACCTGAAAAGATTTCTTAAAGTAAGCTAAATCATTGTAAATGCAGATTTTTGGATATGTCAACAATTCTTACCATAAGGAAAACAAGACTTAATTTCATGATTTAGATATTTTTCATTTGGCTTAGAATTCATTTTATGCTGTGTAGTTAAGGCGTCCATTTTTACTATGAAATCATAATCTAATCAAAACAGCAAATAACAATTTGCATCTACAAATTCTATGCATTGTTTAGAAGTACTGATACAAAAGTACATGGGCCTATTAATTCATCAATTAATAGCACATCCATTAGCAGGTATGATAAAAGCCAAACTATGCTTTAATAATCTGCCAAGAGAATTCACAAATCTTGCTTCCTGGGATTATCCAAGGTACCAAGCTTTCATCGTGGTATTAGTTTATTACACGTGTATACTGTTAAAAATAAATGTGCCTGTCTAGTTCTTCAAAGCAATGCCATAGGGGAACTATTTTTGGTTCCCAAAAGATACATGCACATGAAGGTTCCAGAAAGAACCTTTAGATCCATAACAGGCTCCATACAGTAAATACTCAGGAACAGATGGTAACAGATTTGTGAAAAACCAATGGGTTATGATTTTTAAAGGTTTCTTGCTCTATACAATAACAACAGCTAAGTCCAGCTTTTTTTTAATCTGTTAGTGTCCTGCTAGGTAGCCTGATATACTTTAAAGATTTCAGTTTTTTTCTGCATATTAGGAAGTTTTTCAAAGCACAAAGAGCCAACTTCATACGCAAAGAACCCTTTCCCAGAATAAAATGGTGCTTTGTCAAGCCACACAATAGAGTAAAAGACCATAAAATGCTATTAAACAATCAGTATTTTTAAGAGAGGAAGAAGAAGGAGAAGAAGAGGGGGAGACGTGTCCAGAGGCAGGAGGAGAGGAGGAAGGTAAAGAGAGTGGAACTGAGGGTAGGAACTTTGAATGTTGGCAGTATGACTGGTAAGGGGAGAGAGTTAGCAGATATGTTGGAGAGAAGGAAGTTTGATATATTGTGTGTGCAAGAGACTAAATGAAAGGGGAGTAAAGCCAGGTGGATTGAAGGTGGATTCAAATTGTTCTATCATGGTGTGGATGGGAGGAGAAATAGGGTAGGAGTTTTTCTGATGGAACTGTATGTCAAGAGTGTTTTGGAGGTGAAAACAGTCATACAGAGTAATGATTATGAAGCTGGAAATTGGAGGTGTGATGATGAATGTTGTTAGTGAATATGCCCTGCAAGTTGGGTGTGCAATGGATGAGAAAGAAATTTTTTGGAGTGAGTTGGATGAAGTGATGAACAGTGTTAACAAGGGACAAAAAATGGTGATTGGAGCAGATTTCAATGAACATGTTGGTGAAGGGAACAGAGGAGATGAGGAATTGATGGGTAGGTATGGTGTCAAGGGGAGGAATGAAGAAGGTCAGAGGATAGTGGATTTTGCCAAAAGGATGGATATGGCTGTGGTGAATATGTATTTTAAGAAGAGGGAGGAACATTGTAGATATTTGAAAATGATATTCAGGTATCTTGAAATAAGTTCACGACTTAAAGTGTATTTCAGCTATCTTGAAATAAAATTCAGGATATCCAGAAATATGTTTTAGACATCTAAAATGAAGCAGCAACATAAGAAATGTAAGAAAAAACAATGCTTGGGGTTGTGCTTTTAGTAGAAGAATACAGCAGTCAACTCACCTATCAGATGGGGTGTCAGTTCTTTATGAGTGACTCCAGTAGAGTTTCTTGTATTTACCTTTATTTGTACCCTGTTGTTGTAATTCCTACTCTTGTTTTTGTTTTATACTTAATACACCCCTTTGTACTATTTGGTCAGCACCTGGGCACCTTGGAGTTTCATCTTTTTTCTCCTTCACCTTTCATGCTCATCGCCACAATCGCCAGCCGCCACAGAGCAATGGTGCAACCATCACTCAAGCCCATTCTATCTGTGCTCATCCTGCAGGGTGAAGGTGATATGCACTTTTAAAACACTTTAAAGTTACTGTTTCGTTGTTATTTTTTTAAAGTTCAAGTACAAATAGCATTTATATATAGATAATGGGTATTGTATGATTACAAATATAAGTGTACAATGCATAATATGAATAAGCTTAATGGGAGCTAGTCAAGAGGAATATTAATTAAAGAAAAATGAGTGTATTATCCATCCATACCTGCTACATCCTAACTACAGGGTCACGGGGGTCTGCTGGAGACAATCCCAGCTAACACAGGGAGCAAGGCAGGAAACAAACCCCAGGCAGGGCGCCAGCCCACCGCAGTTTAGAGTGTATTATGATAACTACAATTAATGACTGAAGTGGCTATGTTTGTCTTAAATGAATATGATATATTTTAGAAAAAATATGTATTTTAGAACTCGGGAAAGCCTTTGTTCCCTCTGAAATTAATGAAATGAAATTAATGATGATTATGTTTTCAGTTTGTGAAAGATGCAGGGTTTTAGGGAATACATTATGCTTGTAAATAGAAGGACGACTGTATTGACGTTTTTTAAAGGAAGAAAAAGCCAGACTTGGTTGGGTAAAGGTACAACTAAGTCAGTGCAGTTTAAATCTGGTAGTGGTTTAATTATTTCATGTGTGAAAACACTCAGACAATCAGAAATATATACAGTAAATTTTTTTTATTAAAGAAATACTGTTTAACTTTTTGTTATATTTTGGACTTTTTGAATTATTTTGCCAGATCCCCTTCATAGAAGCCTGCTAGTTGGGAAGCCTGAAGCTAGCGGTTATGAGACTAGCTGGGTATGGGGTGAGTCTCCTTTGGCAGGCTGGTTAGGTTATTGCCCCGCCATTATGGTCCTTTTAGGAAACCTCACACATATTTCTCCATGTTTGTGAATCCACATCACAACAAACCTATGCTAGAATATTAGCATATCATTTTAGATAGATAGATAGATAGATAGATAGATAGATAGATAGATAGATAGATAGATAGATAGATAGATAGCTTAACATTGTATTTATATTTTTTTATTTAAATACACATATATTTTAAAGCTATTAACAAATGTGCTTCTCCTAATGTAAATTAATTAAACTGCAAAATTATTTTTGAAGTAAATGTCCTACAAAAACAAACTTTGCTCAATCTAGAATTTGCTCAGTTCTGACTGTTGGGACCATTTCTGCTGACACACTTGTGAGGTAAGAGATCTCCAAAGGGACACAAAAGACCAATTTCAATCGCATTTCACAGCTAGCAAATGAAACTTTTAGTTTTCCCTGACTCCTGTATCCCATAAATGGATGTAATCATGAAAGTCACTGCTAATAAAGGCCCCTGGAGTATCATACACAACAGAGTATCCAGTGCTTCACAGCATGATGTGTGCTTGTTGCTGCTCATTCAATAGAGGCTGAAGATGTCCATTATATTTTAACGGCACATAAAATAAATCATCTTTCAATGTGACAGCTGCTTATAAATGAAAAAAATGTACACTCTTTTCATGGGCATGTGGTCTAAATGCCTGACAAAGCTCGTACATTCAGTAAGTATGCAGTGCATACTTGTGGCTAATGCATTGCTCCAGAGTGGTACTATATGGAATTTAATGGGATCGTAGTTCCTTCCAATCCATTTATCCCAGGTTAGACTACCCATGCCCTTAGTATTCAGTGCTTCAGTATTATCAGAAATGTCACATATAATGTATATTTTACCACTAAAGTACATTTTACTTTTATTTTGATAACTACTTCTTTGTTGGCAAGTGCTTCAAATAGGGCTTAGCATAAGGCCACTGCCTGAGATTGCATTACAAGCCAAATAATGGCTAACCTGCAAAAAATATTATCAGCTGGTGATTTTGTTTAGCTTAGCTAATGACATAGTCCCCAAATTCCCCAGGCTCTGTTTACAAGGACTTCATTTATTTCTGCAAATTAAAAAAAAAATACTCTAAAAGGAGGAGGTCTTGAAGGCTGCAAGGTGCCATGCTTTTCTTTCAGCAAATGGAGATGAAGATCATCTTTGCAGACCAGAAACACTGGGGTGTAGAAATACTCAATGGCTCTGCTTGTTGACATGAACTCTGGCTGGCCCCTCCTGAGATTTGATGTATAAAAATCATCACAGATGCATTATGGTGGCAGGCTTAAATCTTTATAAACCTCTCTCAGAGGAAGGGCCACTTGCTTTCAAAAGCATAATTGTAGCATCCTTTGAAATACTGGCCAGCAGTCAACTGATGTGACAGGTTGAGAGACAAATTACATACAATGTGCAGAATTTTGAGAGTGCCTGTCACATTCTGGCTTCAACGTGATCTTCTCTGAAAGGGTATATATGCCTGAGCTGGCTGCTGATGCAGGATTTCAATTGAATATTTCAATTACCATATTAAAGTAAGGAATCACAAATTAGCACACCTGTACTTTTGAGATATGTGCATCAGATCTGTAACAGAGAAAATAGAGAGAAAACTCTAATGCAACCTCCATGAAAAGACTATAGGGGGAAAGCTCAAGAAGTATTGTCACACCTTAGAGATGAATGTACTGAGAAATGTATAGCTTTCGACACCCTCTTTAAGAATTTGAGGTCATAATTATGTACTAAGTTACTGCACTTTCAAGTTTGCATGTCTTATTAATCTGTCTCTTAAAGCACTGATTTTTAAGATTAAGTCTACTTTAACTCATTTTACTGAAACTCAGCAGAGTAGTGATGGTACCTACATACCACAGGATTGGACAGTGGTGCCATATTTGCCATTGTTATCTCACAGTTTCAGTCTGTGTGGTGTTGCATGTTTTCTGTGTGAGATTTCTCAAAAATGAATTCAGTCAGGTTAACTCTGAATTGACAAGAATGTGTCCATCAAGGTTCAATTTCTGCCTTGTACCTGATTAAACCGAGAAAGGCTCCAACATCCTGTGAGTCCAAACGGAATGAATTAATAGATGTACAGAGACACAGCACAACACTTTCTGGGGTGTGAGGGGCAGAATCTTCCTTTTCTTCTTCTTCAAATTGCGAGGTTTCTGAACTCTTTTTGGAGCACTGTAGAAGCAAATCCGCGTCAATCGCAGTTGCGGTATCATCGATAGGTCATGCAAGGAACATTATAAATGCATGGAACATTATTACTTGGCCACTAACCTGGCCACGACCCTGCCTGACTGCTGTGTCTGTGTATAGGAGAGTGGTAGATCCCGCTACAATAAATAATAGGAGAGTAGTAGATCCCGCTACAATAAATAACCATGCTGTTCCCGTTTCAAGCTGAATAAGCTTGGTTTTGCTAAAGTTACATACATACATACTCATTACAGGTCTGTTGGAGATGGATGATTCAGTATTTTCTTAGATAATGACAATGTCAGAGGGCATCATAATCATCTGATGCCAACTGAGACAGACCAGGCAACAACATCCCATTGTTTGGTTGATTTTTTTGTGGGAACGGAATAGACATTTTTATACCTCTGCCTGTAATTTACCAATGACGAAATGCAACAAATACTCTTTACTAACAGTTAACAGGTACTGCCCATCTCCAACAGACCTGTAATGAGTATGTAATATAGTTTTTTAAGATTTTATGTGAAAGTACTTTTAAAGGATGCTTTTCCATAATACATTTGAGCATCACTTTTACAGTAACTTTTATAATAACTTTCAGTAATGAGTCATGAACAAACACTGTATAGTGTGGAACAGATTATTCGTTCATGTACAATTAAATTGAAGATGAGTTCCTAAAATGACCGAAGTTTTATTAAGATCTGATATTATCCCAACAAGTAACTATAACTCCATTTACTTTTATGGCTTTATGTATCAGGATGTAACTAACAATTTTTGCCAAGTCATAATCTAAAATATTACAAAGGACACATAGCAGAATAGACTTTATAAACTGAACAAAAAAAAATGATAAAATGCAGAAAAAAATTAAGTACACATACGTTCACATTCAGTAGCTTGAAGAAGCACCTCAAGCAGCAATAACACGAGGAAGCTGTTTCTGTAAATGAGTTTCTCACACTGCTCCGCTCCTCCTTACAGCATTGCTTCAGTTTATTCAGTACATTGGTTTATGAACATCTCTTAAGATCCTGCTGCAGCATCTCAATTAGTTAACAACAACAACAACAACATTTATTTATATAGCACATTTTCATACAAAAAAATGTAGCTCAAAGTGCTTTACATAATGAAGAATAGAAAAATAAGAGACACAGTAAGAAAATAAAATAAGTCAACATTAATTAACATAGAATAAGAGTAAGGTCCAATGGCCAGGGGGGACAGAAAAAACTCCAGACGGCTGGAGAAAAAAATAAAATCTGCAGGGATTCCAGGCCATGAGACCGCCCAGTCCCCTCTGGGCAATCTACCTAAGGGTGTTAAGGGTGTTAAGGGTGGGGCATTGACTTGGCCATTCCAAAATCTTAATCCTTTTCTTTTTAAACCATTGACTTGTAGTTTACATTTGCTTATTTGCATAGGATCATCATCCTGTCACAGTATGTGTTATGTATTTTTATTTCCGCTTATCTGCATTTTTTTGCCATTTGAAATTCTCTATGTGTGTAGGCCTTGATTACATTCCTCGTGTTTTAATGGTGGTTCCCCAAGAGGTGGGGCCACCAGCTCATCACCTTAAAGAACTGTCCTCAGCCTGATAAATGCAGGATTAATCCACAGTCACTCACAGTTCACCCAAATGCACTTGGGTGTGGGGAATTCTTGGATTTGTGATTTTTTTCTTGTGCTTTGTGCATTAGTGGATTTTTGATTTCTTTGTTCTGTTTTTTGACTTTGCCATTGGGTTATTGTATTGGGACTTAGTTTGCTATTGGATTGCCTTTATTGTTTTGGCAATTCCTTTTGCCTTTGTGATCCTTGGAGCTGATTTTTGTACTACACAGCATTGTAGTATTAATAAATCTTTTTATTTATAAAGCTTTGATATGGACCCCTGTGTTACTAGCCAGATTATTTTTTGCAGTGTTTCCCTCTCTAGTGGTCATTTTTGGAACTGTTTGGCACTTAGGTGCATTGAGACTCTCAGACACATAAGAGTCGCCCCTACCATTGTCTTGTATCATCTTTGTTGCTAGGGGAAAAAATATTCTTTCTGAAAAAAATATGTTCCTTGCTGCTTTGGGCAGATGTATCTGCTCCATCAGAGAACCAAATGTCAAATTTTGAGGACTTTTCACGCCTTGTATGATTTGAGATTTCATGATTAGTGTTTGGACAGGGCCGTGAATGCTCAAGACATTTTATTCAGTCCTGAGAGACACATTCCTGGTGCGTAAAGATCCATAAATCGCCAACAAGAAGCTTGTGAGCTTTATGGCTCATCACACACTGAAGATGTAAAAAGGAAAAAAAAAAATCTTAGTGAAACAGTTGTACAGCCTTTATAATTTGCAATTACCACAGCAAGGACCTACAGAGAGGCACTTAAGTTGCCTTGAGCTTCTGCATACTGTTCAAGGGCACTGATAGTGAAAAGACAGCATTTAGAAAACAGTAATAACTATTTTCAGGTTGTTAAGATTTTGAGAAAGAGCTGTCATGGTGACAGGGAGTCACCAGTAATTATATGCATTTTTTACCACCTTCCTTGTTTAACAAATGGAAAAGAAAATATTCTAAAGTCGCTTGTCAGAATATATGCAATTACTACCACTTTTTTGTCATGCTAAGCAGTCAGTGTGTTTATGGTGCTGCTAGAGTACATAGGTTTTCATGATAATAACAAATAGATGAAACAAAGCAAAAATGTACTGAGGTACATAAATAATCTAGAATTTATTCTTTTTAACTGCTTACTGTGGACTGGGTTAGCCATCTGTATCCCAGCAGCATTAAGCATAAGGTGGGAAGCATTTCCTGGACTGGGTGCCAAACCAGCACAGCACCAGTTTACAGTTGCTAATAAACCTAACCTGCATATCTGTGGGATGTGGGAGGAAAATTGCAGTACACAATTGAATAAAATCATTAAAAGTTTCTGCAGTTTTAGAACATAGTGTACTTTTAAATTTCAAAGTGTTAATACAACATAACTGGTAAATTGCATCACTGAATGTAAGCCAATGTGTTCAGTACCAAACAGTGACACCATCTAATCACTGTTGCGTGAGTCGATAATAATATACAGTATACAGTTCAACTTAGCAGAGTTTACTTTGGGCAGTAATTTCATTATGTTACACAAAGACATCCTGTAACTAGCCACTATTATGCACTTTGGCTAAAGTAATTTACATTTAACACTTATTTCTACAGTATTGTTAAAACTATTACTATCATCAGTAAAAAGTGTAATTAGAATGTTGAGCTCTTAAATAAATTAACTAGGTGGAGTGAGAAAAGCACCTATTAGCACTGATGATGTACATTGATATGCTAGTGCAAAAAATAAGGCACAGCTGAGGTGGTATACTGCATTTACATAGACAATGTCTCAAAAATAATCAATTGGCGCAGAAGTAAAAGAGATGGCCAGCAGTAGGCCCTGGGGATTACTACAAACCAGTAGATGGCAGCCACAGAATTCTTGTTGGGAATACAGTAAAACCTTAGCTTGCGAGTAACTTGGTCTGCAAGTGTTTTGCAAGACAAGCAAAAGTTTTTTTTACAATTTTTAACTTGATAAATGAGCGAGGTCTTGGAATGCGAATAGTAAGTATATGCAATGTCTGCCGAACATCACGTGATCACAACTGAGCTGATGGTTCTTCTCTCTCGCTGTAAGATTGTGGATAATTGTCTTTCATGCTCAGTCTCAGTCTGCGTGCCTCACCGTATGAGTGTATACTGTTTACTGTAGCATTGTGACCACGTGTGTGTGTGAGTAAAGCATTTTTTATTTTGTGTCTAAGTGTAGTGACTATTCTTTAGTAACTATACTGAAACAAAAATATTTTGTAGAAAAGCACCACCCGAATAAAACTGTAGCAGTGTGAATGATGAATCTGTTTAACGCCAATGCAATGTCACATTTCCGCAAAATCCTCAAATTAAAAAGCAAAAGCAACTGTCATTGGATAGGTTCCTTTTTAAAGTCGCAAAAAAGAGAAAGTTATTCCAGTGAGCCAACAGATAGCAGTGATTGTGTTAGTTATAGTGAAAGTCGTCCTACACAATAATCCTCCTCCTCCTCGTCTCCTCTCTCTTGTCTCCCTCACACCAGCCATGATTCTTTTCAAAGGTAAAGTGCAGGTTAATTTGTTTTATGTATTTTACTTTATATTTTGTATTAATCATTTTTATATGAATATTTTTGGGTTGTGGAACGAATCTTCTGAGTTTCTTATGGAGAAATTCGCTTTGATATACAAGTGCTTTGGATTACAAGCACGTTTCCAGAAAGAATTATTCGTGCAAACCAAGTTACCATTGTATATGAATACTTAACTCTGTTTTTTGGAAAGGAGACAGCCATTGGGGCACCAAGCGCACCTAGCTTTTTAATTGTGAATTGCGGATCAAGGGTTCAACCTGGGTTCATTAGAAGGAACTGTGGGGACATAAGCTTCTTATGTAAACCCCACTGTGGGTTATATTGACTGCTCTCTAACAGTGGTCTAAGAAATGTACATTTGGGAGGTGAGCTGGTCAGGGACTTACTGGCAGGATGAGGAGAGAGTAGGCAGAAAAGAAAGGTAAAATGGAAGGGAGTATTTGTTACCATCCTAATTGATAGGCAGGGTTTTGTACCCTGCAGCCTGTTTTTACATTGCTGGACCTGTAAGTCTCCTCCCATTGTGAATAGAAACATTATTATTTAGAGATTTTAGCCTCCTTGGAATCTGTATGTGTTGGAAGCGCCCTTCTCTTTTCACAGTATCCACGAAAAGACTAGTCTGCTTATTTTTTATTTATGCAACTATGGTTTTCACTTTCTTTTTGCAATTTTTTGCCATGTTTTCAGCAGCTCTACTCTTTTATATAAATGGAGGATTTATTTTTTTCACTCTTCTCCCAGCCCATGTGCTCATATGTCTAAGTAAGAGCAGCAACTTCTACAGTTTGACCACAGATGTCCTCTAGATCTAGGGTACAGATGAAGATTTCCACAGCTATTTGGCCTGGCCCATTTAGACACTCCTGGTATTGAAATACTGCATCTCAGCAGCTATCAAACTTTCATATTTCACGCTACTTCTCTCCCCACTTTCTCTACCTGGAATAATTCCGTGCCCCCTGCATAATATAAGTTAGATGAGAATAACCCATGATACAACTAACAAAGGTATGATACTCGTGCAGTGTCACGGTTTTCCTATTATTTTTACTTCCATAAGATGAAGTATTTGCAAATTATTTTTTTTAAAGTGCCTTAATAACTGTTAAAATGCCTTGTGTGGTTTTTGGTAGTAATCCTAATCCCAAAAACAAAGAATAAATTATTTATTCTTATTTAATTGTTTTTTTATGTAAAGAAACGATTAAATATGTTTTAATTTTTTAAAATCTCGTAAACGAGGACACCGATGAAGTCAATCTGCGTGAGACGAACGTATTTTCGTCCGACAAATATACCGCTGTTAGTTGTATCATGAAAATAACCCAATAGTACACAGTAAATTATTGAACTCAATTTGGCAATATTGGCTATGCTGCCAATGTGGTGCAGGCGCTCTACTGTTACCCGAATGTTCACGACAGATACCGATACATCTCAAACTTTCCGGATTGAAAATACGCAACTATAAAAGCAGCAGCAGTTGTGCCGCTCGTCAGGTAGTCATTAGATCTACGCCTTAGAAATGTTTTATTTTAATTTTAGTTATAATACATTCGTTGTGATTATATGCTTGCAAATTTAAATTTGAAATAAAAATGTAAAAAATTAATTTTGATGTCTTGTTCCTTTATTCGACGCCCCCTTGTACAACACGCCCCACAGTTTGAGAACTGCTGCTGTATCTAGTTTCAAAATTGACAGTGTAGGTAGCTAGCTGCTAGAAGATCATAGACCTTCACCTGTCAGTTTTTAACAGTTTAACAGACAACGTATTGTTTTGTGTATTTGCAGTCAGAGATTAATTTGATTCTGAATACCAAGAACGACTGGGGATAAACAAAAAGTGGAGCTTATGTGCTATGTAATGTAATCTCTTCTGAAATTAAATTAGACTCAAAAAATTTGTAAGAGGTCCACAAGTTCACTATGCATACATAAGTGTATTTGTTCTCAAGATGTATTTTGTTTTCAGGCACTTGTCCACCTACGCTGCCTGATAACATTAGAGCTATACTCAAATAACAACTCTCGGCAAGTAAGCAGGGTACAGACTACTTCAGAAATTTGCTGCAACAGATGTGGGACTCTTTGATGTCACTATATTACATAAATGCAAACTTAGAAGTACAAATATCCAGACAATACTCCATCTGCAAATACAGAACATCTGTGACCAAATTATTAATTAAATTGCATGCAAAATATTGTTTCACATTTTGGATTCTGAACTATTTTTATTTTCCTATTTTGCATTATAAATGTAAATAGTAAATATAACATAACATTCCCAAAAATGTGCACTTCAATTCAGAGGACTGGACCCTATCCTGGTAGACATGCATGTCAATCTATTGTGCAGCCCACTCATTCACACCCTCAAGCTGGGCTAATTTAGAACAATTGCATCTTAGAAAATAGTGAGTTTACATTCTAAAGGCTGTTAAAGAATGAATGCAAATGGCTGAGAATGTAATTCTGAAAGCACTGGGAAGACTTTACATTAGCCCAGTGAGCCTTAGTGAGTGTGGTCTCAAATGGACCAGCACCCCATCCATAGTTGGTTATTTCTCAGGTGTCAGAATGGGCTCCAGATCTCCCAAACCTCAATGCATTGGAATAAGCAGATTCTGATACAGTGGGCCAATTTGAAGACACCGGTTAATCTAACACAAACATCTCCGGGCTGTAGCAAGAAATCAGAATACCAGAGAAAACCTATGTGAACAAATGCCAGATAGATAGATAGATAGATAGATAGATAGATAGATAGATAGATAGATAGATAGATAGATAGATAGATAGATAGATAGATAGATAGACAGATAGATAGACAGACAGACAGACAGACAGACAGACAGACAGACAGACAGACAGACAGACAGACAGACAGACAGACACTTTATTAATCCCAAGGGGAAATAAATGCAAACTATAGAATATAGACCGTGAACAAACACAGAATTAAATCCTGACACCTGCATGAATGAATGAATGATAGAGTTTATGGCAGCTTCAAAACCTACAGCATTTAAATGTTGTTTAAGAAAGTGTTATGAACTTGAGAGTTCCTTAGCATAAAGTCCCAAACAATAACTCAAAAATGCCCAATAAATGGAGAAACCATAAACCCCAACTAGTCACACAAAATGGACAATGAATTTATGTAAAAATGCCCTGTGGCACAAAATCAGCTGAAATACACAAATCCAAAGGGGAATTGAAACACAGACCAAATGGATCTAACATCAAGAAATTAGACAAATTCGTCTTCTCTAGTTAGGGGTTGCCACAGCGGATCATCTTTTTCCATATTTTGCTGTCCTTTGCATCTTGTTCTGTTACACCCATCACCTGCATGTCCTCTCTCACAACATCTATAAACTTTCTCTTAGTTCCTTATCTTTTTCCCAATATACTCAGCTTCTCTCCTCTGCACATGTCCAAACCAACGCAATCTCGCCTCTCTGACTTTGTCTTCACACCGTGCAACCTGAGCTGACCCTCTAATGTATTCATTTCTAAATAATTAAAATCCAACAAGTTCTTTAAAACATAATAAGCTACAATAGATTGTGGGATTTCTTTAGACTTTATAGGGCAGAGGGCAGTTCCTTGACAGTGATGGGCAGGTGGCCTCATATCTTGGGGGATCACTGACAAAATATGTGGAACATAAAAGAGATACATAGAAACTAAGTGACCGACAATATTAACAATAACAAAAGAATAAAAATGCAGAAAAACAGCATTTGAATCCCTGCCTGGATAAAATCCTGGCTGAATATAATAGACAGGAGACCTTATTTTGGCATCTCCAAGTGAAGTATGAGACAAAGGATCACAAAAAACATGTTTTACTTGTATAAAATAAACATAAAGAAGGATTATACAATGGAAGGAAAGCAAAGTCCCAAAACTCTTCTGATGCTTTGGATTTACACATGTTAGTCCAAAGTCCAAACAATGAAACAGCTATTGCATCTCCTGCCGCAGTACTAAACCGACACTTGACCTCTCGACTCTAAGCTCCCTGGGCTTTGGCCCTGTAGATGCATTATTTCTTATACCAGGGTTACTGCCATTCCTACCCAGGAACTGCATGCAGGGTCAGGGGATAATCTACATTTGGAGAAGAGAAACCGGAATAGAACTTCACTGAGTTGCTCCTAGGCAGTATCAAGGCACCCCTAAACATAGGATGACTTTTAAAAGACAATTGGCAGCTCATTAGCCGCCTGTCATTGAGGAACAGCTCAAATTCAAGCTCAGTTCAAAAGTGCCCCACATTTAGGATTATGTTTCCCTTAGCATCCTGAAGAAAAATTACACGCTTCTTCCAATTTGCTCTTTCTCCTGACCTATACCAGTCTCCTTATCTATCTGATATTTGAAATGTTCTGTCTTCACACACAATACACTGCCCCATTGAGAAGTCTCATGTATTGCCAGGCAAGACAACTTCCGTAGCTTTTGCCAGCATGTTACTTTTTTGAACTGACAGAACATTGAATATTCCGGTGCCAAGCTCTGTAGCACCACCATTGCCTGCCACTTGGTATCTGACTTGTCACTATATTTTAATGCATATATCTTTACATGAAGAGTATTCTAATTTTAAGGAAAAACTTACAACCTGAAAAAGGTACAAATATGACTCATGCAGCCAAAAAAGGTTCTTAGGCTATTTAGGGAATTTGTCATTTAGCAGTACTTTAATCACTAATGTCTCCAAATGTCTTTAAAGCATAAGGTAACAGAAGATGTAGCCATACTGTATGTACCCATCAAGTGGCTGGACAAGTCAGGCATGCTCGGTAATGAAGTGGTGGGTACTGAAAATAATGCATAGCAAGAACCAACTGAGCTTAATAACATCACATAACATAAAGGGTTGTGGGGGGCTTGAGCCTATACCAACAGCACTGGGTACAAGGCAGGAAAAAGCCCAGAACAGGGGGGCAGTCCATGCAGGTCCTACTCATACACCTAACGGGGCCATTTCAGAGTTTTCAGTTAAACTAATCTTCATCTCAAGTACCAAAAGGAAAACTAATGCAGATGCGGGGAGAATGTATGAAGTCCACACAGGCAATGATAAAAGGAAGTGAGATTCGAACCAAGGATACTGTATCTGTGAAGTAGCAGCGCTAATCACTGCACACCATGCTGCACAGTTTCACAACAAGCTGTAGAACATAATATCAAACATCATAACTAGCTGCATTATTGTTATGATGGACTCTTTCTTCTTATAGACCTCAGGTGAGGAAATCTAAGGGATAAAAAAAAAAACTCACACACACTCTTATAATATATTGAGCAGCGGAATGTGCAAAGTACACGGCAGCTTCACACCAAATTCAAGAAACTCACTCTAAATACAATTTTGTACTTAATTCCATGAAAATTCCTCATAAACTGAACAGGAATCACTTTGCACAACATATTTTATATAGCTTACAATCTGCTGCCTGGTAAACCAGGGGATCTAAAGAATTTTTATACAAGTGAGAGTCACAGATGTTGAAGTTTATAGCATTACAACGGATTGCATCCTGCCAGGTTATTAAGGGGTACTAACATCTCGGGTGTTGTGATTTACTAATCACTACACATTATAGATTAGATGTATGCATACATCTGTTATGAGGTTAAAATCGTCTTCCATAACACAGGAAAGAAAACTGAAAGGAAAGCCTCATAGAAAATGTGCAATTTGTTGCCCGATCAATGCAATATATTATTCCTTAAAGACAGATATAACTTAGGTCTTTAAACAGTGATTAAAGAGGAAACACATTTGCATGGAATGGCAGGGGTGACAAAGAACACTGATAAGCTCGTAATTACAGATAAGAAAAAGTACATAATAAGACCATACCCTGAAAAAATAACACATAACCAAGAGAATGTAATACATTTTTGGCTTTTATGATAGTAGTGAGTGATTACTAATGAATAAGAAGAATTCTCACCATTATATGTGAATGAGAATGGACTGAAATGCCCACAGAGTAGCATCTGGCCACTATACACCACACTATCCACATCAGGGGTCTCCACAAATTACATCAGGGTGAGGAGGGAAAACAATAGCGTTAAATCTGAGGTGGCAAGTGAAAAAATACCTAAATGTCTTGTGCTCTTCTTCAGCTCTGAGGTTTTATTTATTTTATACAATATGTGTCACATGGCATACTGCTACAAGGTACTTTATGGTGTAAAATACAAACAAATATTTTGAATTTAGTGGTGTCCCATTCAAGGAGGGTATCTCCATACTGCTTGATGCTCACAGCACAGGCTCAACTTAATGGCAAATCTTAAGTTCATCGTAAGTTTAGAGATCAAAAAAGTTTTAACTAAGCAATAATATGCTTTTATATTACACAATGAGAGAACACCACAGTAAAAATATTTGCCAATACAAATGGATGAACATGGTACAACACCCTAGTACTACTACATTACAAATGGATTAAGCCAACAGGGTTCAGTCATTAATCAAAAGATGGTTTAGGAGCTCTCCAAAGTGAAAAAGAGGGCAATGATTAGGATAGATGTCATGCTGAATACTGAGGAGTAGAGTGACAGCCTTGACTGAGTTATCTCCTGGGTCACACCATTGTGGTAATGGCAAATATTCATGTGAGAATTTGAAAGTTCTTCAAGAAAAAGGATTTCAATGTAAACTGCAGTTGAATGATTGGGAGTGATTGATGTGCTTGTTGCTCTACATCAATCAAGAAACTGAGTGTGTGAGGGCCAGTTCGGAGCTGGATACTAATCCTAGGATGAGTGTATTTTCTTCATAAAATTCTACATTACTGCCTCTGACCTAGAGTGGGAAGACTTCAAGAAGGTTGAACAATATTATTTATATTGGAGAACACAATGTTCTCATCCTGCAACTGTCATTTGATAACACGTCTTCTTCAGCATAAGGATTATCTCCCTATTGTTGTGGGGAATTGCATAATTCATCCCATTGATTTTAACTCACAGGCACGGACAAGGAAAAACTCACCTTGCACTTGAGAATGGCATCAGACTTCAGAAGAAAGAGGGCATAGTGTTTGGAAAAGTTGAAAATCATCAAAGACAAAACAGAGAGTAAAGGGAGATCCCAAGACCAAATTAAATAAACGTGAAAAGTAAAAATGAAAAATAAACTATTCATATAGGTAAAGGAACCAAAAATGGAAAGTAAACCGAGACTGATGCCACACTTTCTTTTATACAGGACATGCAGGACATGGCATTGCGGTTTGCAGTACTGCAAGTATGGAAGGCTACATAGATAAACAATTGACTGCTATGGAGACAAAGGCAAACTGAATATTACAGCCTCCATCAATGCACTTTTTCAAACCTATTTATTTCAATACAGGAATTAAAGAAGGTACATCTTACCACAGCTACATCACAAGTAAGGCAGAAATTAGCCATGGCCAGGCCACCAATACATCACAAGACAACCAACACTAGGCCGAACAATCTAGCCTGTGTATCTTTAGGATGTAGGAGGAAACGGGACCACCCAGAGATAACTCGTATAGGTACAGAATGAATGTGCAAACAGCGTCCAGATCAGGAAGTGAATTCTACACAACAACATTTCACTACCAATTACAATAAGATGGGGGTGAAACATTGATTTACATGAGGTTTAAAATAGGATTAAACATCCATCCATCATCTAGCCCGCTATATTCTAACTGCAGGGTCACGGGGGTCTGCTGGAGCCAATCCCAGCCAACACAGGGCGCAAGGCAGGAAACAAACCCCGGGCAGGGCGCCAGCCCACCACAGAATTAAATATTTTTTGTGTTATTTCTCACATTTCTAAATTTGGAGAGGATTGTATTCTTTTGACTTCCAGAAGCCGTTGCAAGATCTTAACGCTTTTCTGCCTCACATTTATTATCAATCAGTAAGCAAGTAGCCAAAAGAAAGATTATCAAAAAATAAATAAAGTAAGGGATGGTAAGAGGATTTTAATACATCTGCTACAACATTATTGCAAAAGACCAAAGGCAGAAAAAAGCCATTCCAGTGAAGTGTCAGGTTTTAGTGAGTAAACTTTGTTTTGTGACGTTTTCATTATTTTTATGTATTCCATAATTGCACACTCAACTAATGCAAAATATCACATAAACCACATATTCTGAGGTAATGTCCCAAAATAGACAATAATACAAACATTTTATTCTTTTCTATTATCCTGCTTCTAATTTTGTGACCTTTACTGTAATGATAATATGATACCTGAGTCTTCTCAAGCTGTCTGTTTCCTGGTCAGATTTGCTTGCCATTTTCTGAATTGACAATTTTTTTCATATGCTGTATACATGCACCGCGTCTCACAATGTGTACACATTTTAATAAAGAGCATTTATTCACATAATTGTGTGCCTCTAAGTAGTGTGACATGTTCATAACAGATGGTATTAGTCACAATTAAACCAGAGCTAAGGCAGGAAATTGAACAATTGTGTTCAGCCATCCCAGCAGATATCTTGGTGAAAGTCTGTCACTCAGCTGTTCACTGCTGTCAACAGTGCCCAGAAGTTAACACTGGTTGTCTGCAATCATTCACAATGTGCTAAGAACTATTGCATTTGCACACACTAAAGAATAAAATCTATTTTGAAAGAGCTAATGGATTGTTTTTTCTTTTCCATAAAAATGTCTACACATTGTTACAACATTTTTATATAAATACAGTGAATTTTAAATATGTCAGTTATACTTAGCATAATAAGATTAACAAAAAGGCTCAAATAAAAAAAATAGCTGAATAAACATGTATTTGAATCTAAACGTTTATGAGAATAGAATACAAGTAATGGAAGGCCATCCGTCTTTGTATGCCACCCAGGCTGCACTACTGTACAGAGGCCTGGAATACTTAAGTACTGTGACACAGGGTCTCACTATCGATGCGACACCAGTCAACTGCAGGGTACAAAGATCACCCAGAAAAACACCAGTAGAAGGAGAATACGCTGATACTACACCTCATGGCCTGATTTTAGATTGGACAAAACCATGAGAAGATATGGAGAAAGCCAAAAGCAGAAGGCATACAGTAAGAGCTTATTTTAAAAAAATAAATGAACAAGCTACATAAGCTGTCTGAGGGACAGCAACGCTAACTAACACACCACAGATGGAACAGGAGGATTTTTTGCAGTTGTATTTTAAAATTTCAGTTTGTTATTTTGCAAACATACCATATTTATCGAAAAAAAATTCTCCTTTTCAGACGTAAAAATAAAACAATTGTGGCTTCATTACATCTTGGATAATTGCTTTTCAAAAGTTTTCTTACAAACATTTACATACAATTCAGGGGAGCCGTGACACATACAAACATCACAATCACATAATGCTTCCAATTGTTCAACAGTTCAGATGTCTAATTAATTTCAGAATAATCTTATGGTTCCTGCTAAATTATTCAAAAGTTATTTTTAATCCTAAAATCAAAATACAATAGAACCCTGATTATCTGTGCCCTCATTTACCAAGGTGAAACTGTAAAGATAATACACTTCTTTCCTTAAAATTCATAAAAACTTTGCTGTGAATATTGTACTGACCCTGTAAACACTATACTTTTAGCTTTATACTGAGTGAGCAGTCGAGGAGCTGGTGCACTGTGGGAATGTTGGCGTGACTCAATGGACCGCTTGGCTACTGTCATTGTATCTCTAGCAGTTTACAAATGCTCTTCTCTCTTGATCACTTAGGATTTTTGCATTTATACATTTCAAAATGTTGTGGTGAACTACAGTTGAGAATTGTGAGTCTGTGTTCTCTAACTGAGAGTCCAAAACATTGCGGCATGAGCTAAATGAAGAGCTCCATCAGTTAGCAGCAAAGAGCCCATCTCTGACTACTGTGAGTGGCTCACTTTCCTGGTGATGTCTGCTGATCTCCTTCTATGTCAGTCCCCACTATTACAGCGGCCATTTCTTTTTATCTGAGCTTTCAGCTTTCTGAGGTAACATCGTTCCACGTTACTTTGGATAATCTGGGTTCTGCTGTATTATAATAACTATCTTCTATGCTGCCTACATCTATATTCTATAAACATGAGCCACAGAGCTGGCACGTTAAATAATGTCATCTGAGGCAAGGCTCTTTTTTGCTGCTAACCTGGCCCCCATATATTTATAAGGTATGAGATGATACACTTAATCCACATATAATACAGGCTTCACAATAAAATACTCTCACTATACAGTATATCATCTAGACATACATACATGCATACATAAAAAAAATTGTTTTTGGAATAAATGTGAAAAAATAAAAAGTCAAAAACAGGAAAAATTGGAACGTTAAACAATAAAAATGTCCACATTTTCCACCACTTCTGTTTGACCCACATATACTGTACACTGTTTTTTGGATTTTTGCACTTGTTAATTTAATGTAAAATGAAACATGGCTGCATGCTTATCCCACATAAATATCTAAATATCTTGGCTGTTTCAAACTGTCCTGCAGGGTAAAAGACAAATGCCCTCTGTAAAAAAAATAAAAATGTGTTGTACTCCTATAAGAGACATTTAACAGGCATTGTACTTGATACTGACGCCTTAACAACATTCCAGAAATTACTAACATTTTACAAAATGACAATCAATATATGTACAATATGATATGTGAAGACTGGAAAAAGGAATGGCAACACCAGGTACTGAGCATGTAGCTTCAAAATGTGCTTTTATTGGTTTGATTCTCTAAAGCTTGCTGTGTGGCAAAGCAGCTCAAATTGCAATTGTCAGAAATTGGAAACTTTTAAAATGAAAATATTTCTTACATTTTTTTAAACTGTATAAAAATAATGCACGAGATGTGTATGTATGTCTTAAAGTTTATGATTAACTTCTCATTTTTGTATTATTATTTTGTAATGTTAAAAAAAAAACATTCTTGTATGAAATTGCCACCGGAGGCCTTACCCATGTGACAGCCTTGCCTGTACTGTAGCTAACATCTTGTGAAGCTTACTTAAATAAAGAATTAACAAGGAGACAAAAACATCTAATAAATAATAGTTATCAAAACATTACAAAACATTAAGAAAAGATATCCAAGAAAATGAAAAACCATTACACGCACTCTTGATGCCACTGATGAAATCTCCAAGTTTACTGCTATGAGGGGTTGGAAGGGTGAGGATTAGGATTAGGATTAAGATTAGGATTAGTACGTGAAAACTGGGTTTAGAACTAGAGCAAGAATAGGCAATTAAATGGTTCAGAACTGCCAGATTTCGTAACAGTTTTGGTCCCGTAAGTCACAAGACTCTTAAATAATGATCAGTTTGATAACACAGTGCTAGTCCAGTACAAGTTAAAATATAGAAATATTTATGAGCATCAGATGAATAAACCTAGTTTAGCAGAGGAAGATGTATATAAAACTGTCTGGAGTGTACATCTGTAATGATGGGATGGAAACACTTAGAGAACAGCTGAAACCTTCATTTCCATCCAGTTGGTGAACTATCATAAGGCACCTTTTGGGGACCTGAGTCTACAGGAATTAACTCCATATGAAGCGACTGTTCATCCCAGAGCGCTTTCACTCCGCATGTCCACACAGCCAGTCAGTGGTGGTAAACATGGAATGTAAATGCACAGAAGAACAGTCTTACTGCTTCACATAAAGTTACATTATTATGTAAATTTTCTTTCGGCTGCTCCTGTTAGGGGTTGCCACAGCGGATAATCTTCTTCCATATCTTTCTGTCCTCTGCATCTTGTTCTGTTACACCCATCACTTGCATGTCCTCTCTCACCACATCCATAAACCTTCTCTTAGGCCTTCCTCTTTTTCTCTTCCCTGGCAACTCTATTCTTAGCATCCTTCTCCCAATATACTCAGCATCTCTCCTTTGCACATGTCCAAACCAACGCAATCTTGCCTCTCTGACTGTCTCCCAACCGTCCAATTTGAGCCGACCCTCTAATGTACTCATTTCTAATCCTGTCCATCCTTGTCACACCCAATGCATATCTTAGCATCTTTAACTCTGCTACCTCCAGCTCTTTCTCCTGCTTTCTGGTCAGTGCCACCGTCTCCAACCCATATAACATATCTGGTCTCACTACCGTCCTGTAGACCTTCCCTTTCACTCTTGCTGATACCCGTCTGTCACAAATTACTACTGACACTCTTCTCCACCCATTCCACCCTGCCAGCACTCTCTTCTTCACCTCTCTTCCACAATCCCCATTACTCTATACTGTTGATCCCAAGTATTTAAACTCATCCACCTTCGCCAACTCTACTCCCTGCATCCTCATCATTCCACTGACCTCCCTCTCATTTACACACATGTATTCTGTCTTGTTCCTATTGAACTTCATTCCTCTCCTCTCTAGAGCATATCTTCACCTCTTCAGGGTCTCCTCAACCTGTTCCCTACTACTCCTATCTAATCACGTCTGTCAACCTGTCCATCACCATTGCAAATAAGAAAGGGCTCAGAGCTGATCCCTGATGTAATCCCACCTCCACCTTGAATGGATCCATCACTCCTACCGCAGACCTCGCCACTTCCCTCGTACATATCCTGTACAACTCTTACATACTTCTCTGCCACTCCCGACTTCCTCATACAATACCAAAACTCCTCTCGAGGCACCCTGTCATATGCTTTCTCCAGGTCCACAAAGACACAATGCAACTCTGGTCTTCTCTAAACTTCTCCATCAACATCCTCACAGCAAACATTGCACTTTTTTGGCATGAAACCATACTGCTGCTCAATAATCATAACCTCATTTCTTAACCTAGCTTCCACTACTCTTTCTCATAACTTCATGCTGTGGCTCATCGATTTTATCCCCCTGTAGTTACTACAGTCCTGCACATCCCCCTTATTCTTAAATATTGGCACCAGTACACTTCTTCTCCACTCCTCAGGCATCCTCTCACTTTCCAAGATTCCATTAAACAATCTGGTTAAAAACTCCACTGCCATCTCTCCTAAACACCTCCATGCTTCCACAGGTATGTCATCTGGACCAACGGCTTATCCATTCTTCATCCTCTTCATAGCTGTCCTTACTTCCTCCTTGGTAATCTGTTGCACTTCCTGATTCACTATCTCCACATCATCCAACATCTTCTCATTCTCGTTTTCTTCATTCATAAGCCTCTCAAAGTACTCTTTCCATCTGCTCAACATACTCTCCTCACTTGTGAGTATGTTTCCATCTTTTTCCTTTATTACCCTAACCTGCTGCACATCTTTCCCAGCTCGGTCCCTCTGTCTAGCCCAGGGGTGCCCACACTTTTTCGGTTTGCAAGCTACTTTTAAAAGGACCAGGTCAAAATGATCTACCTACATTAAAAATGATATATATACAGTGCATCTGGAAAGTATTCACAGCACATCACTTTTTCCACATTTTGCTATGTTACAGCCTTATTCCAAAATGGATTAAATTCATTTTTTCCTCAGAATTCTACACACAACACCCCATAATGACAATGTGAAAGAAGTTTACTTGAGATTTTTGCAAATTTATTAAAATAAAAAAATTGAGAAAGTACATGTACTGTACATAAGTATTCACAGCCTTTGCCATGAAGCTCAGAATTGAGCTCAGGTGCATCCTGTTTCCCCTGATTATCCTTGAGATGTTTCTGCAGCTTAATTGGAGACCACCTGTGGTAAATTCAGTTAATTGGACATGATTTGGAAAGGCACACACCTGTCTATATAAGGTCCCACAGTTGACAGTTCATGTCAGAGCACAAACCAAGCATGAAGTCAAAGGAATTGTCTGTAGACCGCCGAGACAGGACTGTCTCGAGGCACAAATCTGGGGAAGGTTACAGAAAAATGTCTGCTGCTTTGAAGGTCCCAATGAGCACAGTGGCCTCCATCATCCGTAACTGGAAGAAGTTTGAAACCACCAGGACTCTTCCTAGAGCTGGCCGGCCATCAAAACTGAGCGATCGGGGGAGAAGGGCCTTAGTCAGGGAGGTGACCAAGAACCCGATGGTCACTCTGTCAGAGCTCCAGAGGTCCTCTGTGGAGAGAGGAGAACCTCCCAGAAGGACAACTATCTCTGCAGCAATCCACCAATCAGGCCTGTATGGTAGAGTGGCCAGACGGAAGCCACTCCTTAGTAAAAGGCACATGGCAGCCCACCTGGAGTTTACCAAAAGCCACCTGAAGGACTCTCAGACCATGAGAAACAAAATTCTCTGGTCTGATGAGACAAAGATTGAACTCTTTGATGTGAATGCCAGGCATCACGTTTGGAGGAAACCAGGCACTGCTCATCACCAGGCCAATACCATCCCTACAGTGAGCCATGGTGGTGGCAGCATCATGCTGTGGGGATGTTTTTCAGCGGAAGGAACTGGGAGACTAGTCAGGATAAAGGGAAAGATGACTGCAGCAATGCACAGAGACATCCTGGATGAAAACCTGCTACAGAGCGCTCTTGACCTCAGACTGGGGCGACGGTTCATCTTTCAGCAGGACAATGACCCTAAGCACACAGCCAAGATATCAAAGGAGTGGCGTCAGGACAACTCTGTGAATATCCAGCCAGAGGCAAGACTTGAATCCGATTGAACATCTCTGGAGAGATCTTAAAATGGCTGTGCACCGACGCTTCCCATCCAACCTGATGGAGCTTGAGAGGTGCTGCAAAGAGGAATGGGCAAAACTGGCCAAGGACAGGTGTGCCAAACTTGTGGCATCATATTCAAAAAGACTTGAGGCTGTAATTACTGCCAAAGGTGCATCGACAAAGTATTGAGCAAGGGGTGTTGTGTGTAGAATTCTGAGGAAAAGAATGAATTTAATCCATTTTGGAATAAGGCTAAAACATAACAAAATGTGGAAAAAGTGATGCACTGTGCATACTTTCCCAATGCACTGTATATTATATATATATATATATATATATATATATATATATATATATATATATATATATATATATATATATATCCATCCATCCATCCATCTTCCGCTTATCCGAGGTCGGGTCGGGGCAGCAGCAAGCAGAGAGGCCCAGACTTCCCTCTCCCCGGCCACTTCTTCCAGCTCTTCCGGGAGAATCCCAAGGCGTTCCCAGGGCAGCCAAGAGACATAGTCCCTCCAGCGACTATAATATTATATTATATATAAATATATATGCTTGAAATAGTTTTACTGTCAAATAATGCAAAGAGTACAAAACACGTGCAACACGTTCGATTCCCGAGAGGGGGTGCAGTGATTGCGTACGCTTAATGAGCCCAGAATTAGGGCGAAACACGTGTCACGTACTTTTTGCATTATTTGACAGTAAAACTATTTCAACCATTCTATGATCTGCTTCTCGCAACTGAAAGAGGGCACCGTGGCAGATGTTAGCCGACTTGCTGACCAACCACAAGCGTTACCTGGTAGGTGACCACCCATACAATCAGATTGTGATTCAGACTACGAATGCTTTGAATAAATATATATATATACTGAGTACACTTTATACATATAACATATGTTGTTGTACCTTGCATAACATAATAACCTTTATGACACAATAACACTTCAATACATTTATGGTCACTACAGTATTTGGATTTAGTAATCTTTATGTGGGAAAAGGCTAACTCACATACATAAGTAGAGCCGAATAATACAGCCAAGGAGCCTTTGAATTTAGCCGAGTGAAAAATGACGGCTGTCCGATTAACTGCGATTTTAGTTCCCTCTCCTTTCTCTTTCTCAGATCGCTTTTCGGAAGGAAGTCAGTTTTGTAGTTTTTATGAACAGTTCGAAAGTGCCATTCCACATTTTCCTTCTTTGGAATAGCAATGATAGATTGACAGGTAAGACAAACGCACTTCGATTGTGACATTGTGAGAAAAAAAGAATCATCTTCCAGTTACACATCCAGCCCATACCCTCCCCAAACAATTTTTAACTTTAGTCGATATAAATTGGAAGGCTAACTAGATCACAGCCGGAGTTTTGCAGTAGCTCGTGCGTTTGATCGTGCATGCAGGATGACCAGTGTCTTAGAAGAAAAGAGATCTCAGACTGGCCGCCCTGTATGTCAGTCAAGTGGCAAATGCCATACGGAGGATATATAGGCTAACGTTTATAAATTTTTTTTTGGAATGCAATGCAATCTACCTGCATTACCTTTGCGATCTACTGGTCAATTGCGATCGAAGCATTGTGCACCCCGGTCTAGCGAATCGGTACAGGACCTTTTCTCCCTCCTTAGTGTCCAACCTCTCATACAACTCATCATACACTTTTTCTTTAGCCTTCACCACCTCTCTCTTTACCTTGTGCCTTATCTCCTTGTACTCTTGTCTACTTTCTGCATCTGTCTGACTGTCCCACTTCTTCTTTGCCATCCTCTTCCTCTGTAAATTCTTCTGTATTTCTTCATTCCACCACCATGTTTCTTTTTTCCTCTTTCCTCTGTCCAGATGTCACGCCAGGCACCCTTCTTGCTGTCACCCTTACTACATCTGCTGTAGTTTCCCAACTGTCTGGTAATTCTTCACTACCACCCAGTGCCTGTCTCACCTTGTCCCTAAACTCAACCTTGCAGTCTTCCTTTTTCAAATTCCACCATTTGATCCTTGGCTCTGCCCTCACTCTCTTCCTCTTCTTGATCTCCAACGTCATCCCACGGCCCACCATCCTATGCTTCTTAACTACACTTTCCCCTGCCACCACTCTGCAGTCTTCAATCTCCTTCAGATTGACTCTTCTGAATAGGATGTAATCTACCTGTGTGCATCTTCCTCCACTCTTGTATATCACCCTATGTTCCTCCCTCTTCTTAAAATATGTCTTCACCACAGCCATGTCCATCCTTTTGGCAAAATCCACTATCCTCTGACCTTCTTCATTCCTCCCCTTGACACCATACCTACCCATCACTTCCTCATCTCCTCTGTTCCCTTCACCAACATGTTCATTGAAATCTGCTCCAATCACCACTTTCTGTCCCTTGGGTACACTGTTCATCACTTCATCTAACTCACTCCAAAAATCTTCTTTCTCACCCATTGCACACCCAACTTGCAGGGCATATTCACTAACAACATTCATCATCACACCTCCAATTTCCAGCTTCATAATCATTACTCTGTCTGACACTCTCTTCACCTCCAAAACATTCTTGACATACTGTTTCTTCAGAATAACCCCCACTCCAATTCTCCTTCTATTCACACCATGATAGAACAATCTGAATCTACCTCCAATCCACCTGGCCTTACTACCCTTCCATTTAGTCTCTTGCACGCACAATATATCAACCTTCCTTCTCTCCATCATATCGGCTAACTCTCTCCCCTTACCAGTCATACTGCCAACATTCAAAGTTCCTACCCTTAGTTCCACTCTCTTTACCTTCCTCCTCTCCTCCTGCCTCCATACACATCTCCCCCCTCTTCTCCTTCGGCCAACAGTAGCTTAATTTTCGCCAGAACCCTGTTGACTAACAGTACTGGTGGCGATCATTGTTAACCCGGGGCACGACCAATCCGATATGGAAATTTGTATTGTTGTCTGCATATTGATTTGGCAAAATTTTACACCGGATGCCCTTCCTGACGTAACCCTCCCCATTTATCCGGGCTTAAGAAGTTGAATTTTCTAAGAACTAATGGATATTTGTATGTGGGCTAACCAATCAAGCTATTGATTAACAGGTTGGCATGTTTTGTAGCCCATTGAAACAAGTACAATTTAGTAAAAGGTAGTATTTTGTAGAATGTAGGGACAGACATGTATTTTGAGTATCTGCTGTTTACTCTGTGCCCTTAATAATAATAATTCTTTGCATTTATATAGCGCTTTTCTCATTACACAAAGCGCTCAGCAATTGCAGGTTAAGGGTCTTGCTCAAGGGCCCAACAGAGCAGAGTCCCTTTTGGCATTTACGGGATTCGAAACGGCAACCTTCCGATTGCCAGCACAGATCCCTAGCCTCAGGGCCCCTTGTTGTTTCTCTTGGCTTCTGTATATCCTTTAAATGTTATATCTTCTTTAAATGTTTGCTTTTGTTGATAAGTGTTAGTCTTTGTTAAAGTTTGTGAGAACTGTGCAACTTAATTGTACTGATCATAGTTGAGTAAGAGAATACGAGGAGACACAAAAATAACCAGATTGGTAAAAAAAAATATATATTTATTGATGAATTACAGCATTCTAAAAATTGTCACCTTCTATATACTCCCCGTCTCGATCTCTACACAGCTCCATAAGCATCTTCCACTGATTGAAGCAGTGCTGGAAGTCTTCTTGTTTGAGGCTCTTCAACAGGCTTGCCGTTTTTTTTTTTGTCTTCACTTCATTCAATGAAGAAAAATAAGATGCTATGGCATGACCTTAAAAAGGCGGTTCATGCTAGAAAACCCTTAAATAAAGCTGAATTACAACAATTCTGCAAAGATGAGTGGGCCAAAATTCCTCCAGAGCGCTGTAAAAGACTCATTGCAAGTTATCAAACGCTTGATTGCAGTTATTGCTGCTAAGGGTGGCCCAACCAGTTATTAGGTTCAGGGGCAATTACTTTTTCACACAGGGCCATGTAGGTTTGGATTTTTTTTCTCCCTAAATAACAAAAACCATCATTTAAAAACTGCATTTTGTGTTTACTTGTGTTATATTTGACTAATGGTTAAATGTGTTTGATGATCAGAAACATTTTGTGTGACAAACATGCAAAAGAATAAGAAATCAGGAAGGGGGCAAATAGTTTTTCACACCACTGTATTTATAACCCAAAATTTAAAGAACAATTTAAACCCACTACAGATTGCAGCCTCATATTAAAGACATGTGAGACAACAGTGCTAATCATTCTGCCATCCTGCTGCCCACTGCTAATTTTAGTTCTGAACAGTTTTCATTTGTAATCATAAGAATACATCTAAATAATGGCAATAAAAAAGTACTGGAAGTATTAACAAGGGAATCAAAGAGGCTGCAGTAAGCCAACACGAGCGGATGCCGTGCAAATGTCCTCCTAGCGAGGGCAGATCCATCATAAGAGTACTCTAGTAAAAAAATAAATAAATAACGAGCTCAATCTAGGGGTCACAGGGGGCCTTCTACAAAGACGAGGATACTAAAGCTGGGGCTAACATGAACTTTGTAGTATATCAGCCCAACAGAGTGTTCAAAGGAAAGAACAATGGCATTTCCTTAATATTTATGCTTCCAGCTAATTGCATGTAATTTCTCAGGAAGACTAACCTTTACTTCCAGCAAAATATCTCTAGTCACAGAAATTGAAAAACAGAAATGACAAAAAGTTCAGCCTTCCAGATACTTTGTCTCCACAAACAGCAACTTTAGTACTTAGCAGTAAATTTAAAAGTTCTTCTTGTCAATTGCAGAGTAACCACAAATGCTTCCATATGACCCAAACCCTTTAAAATACAAAATACAGAAATGAATCCAAGTTAGCTCAATGTTCAGGAACACTTAATTCTCTGGTAATGGTGACCATTCAGCAATCAAAGCATTTTGATCTTTAACCATTAATGGAGGGACAGCCCTTGTGTGGGAGGCTTATAATGTGTTTAGGCACTGCGTGAAGGGTATGTGTTTATTGGGCAGCTGGAGCTATTCACCATCATTCTGTGGTCCTCACTCAAACTAGCCAAGATGACATCCCTGAGAAGACAAAACCTTACAAAGCATATTAATTTATTTACAATGAATGGACATTCTCACCATTGCAGCCTTCATTTTTATTATGTCATCTACAAGTCTTACTCTTAGGCTGTTAATGAAACTCCAGGGTGCCCAACAGCAAAAAGACATCAATAGAGTGCTCTGATCTGTTCAAGATGACACCAAAACTATGAATGAGTATTGAATCATTTTAATTTTATCCCAGAAAACTATCCCAGTTTGAAAGAGAGGGGTGTGGAGGTTAGAATGGTATCAGTAGTCTTAAATTATATAAATTAAACACAGAGTTACTGATTTCACTTCAGGCATATATCACCTTGTTTAATAAACCCCTGGGCTGGTACAAGTCTTTTAAGAGCTAGTGGGCTCACATATGAGATAACTTTAAAGTCTGTAGAATAAACACATCTGTACCTCTTCATGAAACACAGCCTTATCTCTAACTAAACATTTACCCAATCCAGACCTCCACACTGACACTAAGCATACCACTCAGCATTTTATATGAAAGATATGGCAGCAATAAATGTTAAGGAATAACCAATGGCCGGCACTAAACCTTCTTCAAAGCCTTTGATATGCTTAAAAGCAGCTCAGGAACACAACCATATTACTTTACAGATGAACATCTGTTTCTAATTTCTTTTCAATGGATATCTCTTCTGTATCTCAAAGGAGGTCAGTTTTGGTTCATTTACCATAATTCATAATGATGTTTAATTTTGTACTTTAGTATAACATAACTCCATAGCAGATATCCCAGAATGAAACTGCTTTGAAATGTTGTGGCTATCTGATATTTTTTATTCCAGAAATAGTATCTTTTCTTTATAACTTGCAAATAAATGTAGCACAATAAAAGAAGAATCTGCTACTGCATCAGTCACCATGCACACTCCACAGCAGCGTATCTTTGAAGCAAATTTGAAAATGTCATCACCTAGATATGACCAAAAAATATTACCTAAACCCTTGATTATACAATGCATTCAAATGACAAATTTAAATAATCAGTGTAGTTTTAGAGTCCAGTTTTTGATTTTGATTAATAGCTTTACTCATGTCATCTGCATTATTTTTGTCAAAATGACTAGGATAATATTAATTTTAATCATGGAAAACAGCTCTCTCCTTCAGTAACAATGCTACTTATATTTATATAATGGAATATAATACTCTAAAGCACTCTTAATCCCTTCCTGGGTTACAATGGGGTAATACCAATCCTGGTAGCACTGGGTGCAAAGTACAAACAAGATCCAGACAGGAAACCAGCCAACAGACACAACTCAATGTATTTTATTGAATGTTTTTCCTCATTCACCAATTTACTGTGTTTGGAGATAATAGCAATGGTGTAATGTGTAATGATCAGGCCAATAAACACAAAGTTACAGGCCTATTTTCCCAATTGGTGGCACTACAAATGCATCATTGTGTTAGGGATATCATTCTTAGATAGATAGATAGACAGACAGTGGTCTAAACACACATGAGAATGATTAAAAAGCAAGAAAATTAAAAAGAAAGAAAACTTCAGACTTGCCTGTCACGGTCACAGAGAGGCATTGACACACTTTTGCTGAACAATCCATTGGCTGAAAGTCCTTAGTGTTAGTTTGTCAAAGAGAGGATGTGCAGCGTTGTTCATAATGGCACTCAGTTTTGTTTTAATACTCTCTGTTGTTACGATGTCCAGGGGGGTCCAGAGTGTATCCTATAACTGAGCCTGCTCATTCAATTATTTTTTTGATTTGGTGGGCCTCTCATGAAGTGATGTTACCAGCCTAGCACACCACAGTGTGGGAATTTGCACTGGCCATCTCAGAGTTGTAGAAGATGTGAAGGATGTCACTTTCCACATTAAAAGAACGAAGTCTACTAAGGTAAAAGAGCCTACTCTGCTCTTTCTTATATAGTTCCTCTGTGTTCCAAGATCAGTCCAACCTGTCATTAATGTGGACACCCACATACTTTTAGGAGAGCACAACTTCTACATTCACTTCCTAAATAGTGACTGGACATACAGGCTCTTTGGTATGGTGAAAGTCAATAACCAGTTCCTTTGGTTTTCCTGATGCTAAGATGCAGACAATTCCCTTTGCACCAAGAAACAAAACAATACACTTAATAAGTTTACAATCATCTGGCAGTTTCTGCAAGTGACATGTGGTATATTTATAGCTTGAGGTGTACAGAGCAAAGAGAAAAGGAGACAGGAATGTTACTTGTGGTGCTTCAGTGTTGCTCACTTCTGTATCAGAAACACAGTCTATGAGTCGCACAAACTATAGTCTGTCTGACAGGTACTCCATTATCTAGGACACCATAGGATCTCACTGGTAGGGTCTATGTAAGAAATATTTAGTCACAATCCACCCAGCCATCCACTAACCAACCCAATAATGCATTTTCAGGTTGAAAAGAAGTTCTAGTTTAACCCACAAAGCAAAAGTTAACTCTACACAAGATGCCAGCCCCATACAAGACTTTTTAAATGTGCATACTTTCTAGAAAATCTCATAGTTGAGTTGTGTGGGAATTGTGTAATCAATTACCCCTTGCATTTTCTAGCTGTATAATTTGACACTCTGTGAGACAATGAGATTCAGCAACTGCAGTCATTGAATTCTCCATGTAAAATTATTTGAAATCTCACAGTGTGAGCCTAATCAGCCTAATGTACACACACAAACACACAAGATAGAGACCAAGATCAATTCGAGTACATGTAGTCATTACACTAAAACCAATTAAATTACTCCTTCCATCCATTTTGAGAGTTGCTTAATCCAGTTCAGGGCTACAGCTAGACAGAGCCTATCCCAGCCACAAAAGAAGCAAGGCAGGAGGCACTCTTGAATGGGATTCCAGTCCATTCTACTGTACATCACATATACATAGCCAGTATAACTTTTTGGTTCATTTTCAGAAAAACATTTTACGACAGAAAGGCTTAACAAAATCTATCTGCCCAGTATCTGGGCAATATTAATGATTCACTCTAGTTGCTAACATTTGTTGGGATGAATTTAGGTTTAAAGAAGTTTCACTCTCACAAAGAGAAGTTAAAAGAGACTTCACTGAGCTTTTCTTTTTAAATGATTTCTTCAAGATGGTCTATTGACAGTGAATGGGACAGAAAGGTCTGTGAACTGAACAGATTTCTGCTTTAAGAACATCCAAACTCTAAAGCAATCGATTAAGTCAAACACTTTTCTTATGTACCTGCAAGCTGGGCCATAAAGTCTTACAAGTTTACCAGGCAATGAGTCAGACTCTCAAAAGCATCTTTAATTCTACTACATTGGAATTTGGAATCTAAATAGATGACTTGGAGTTTACTCTTCACTCCAAATCAATAAGTTCTTTAAAATAATTTAATAATTATTAAATTAATAAAAATAATAAGTTTGGTTTTCATGTTTTATTCCTACTTCCTCATTGTCCAACACGGTATTTTCCTCCTTTTGTCATCTTTTGTGCTCACAAAAAGCATATCTCTCTATTATATAAAAAAAATCCTTGGACAAGACAAGACTTTTTTCAAGAGATTTTTTCAAGTCACGCCCTCTTCTCAACCATATTCAAACACGCACATGATACTCCCACCTCTCATTTGTGTGAATGGTTTTGACAGACACAGTTCCTGCTCTCTCAGATCTTACAAATTTTAACATTTTACTCACTTTAAGTTCCCAATTAAAGAAGACATATTATGTCCAAATTTCATTGAAGAATTTCATCGCGAAGGGTTACCAACAGGACAAAATGAGTACACGGGTAATCCTAGCACTGAGAAATGATGAAGTCAAACGAATTAATGACAAAAATGTTGATTGCTTACATGGCAAATTGGTTAAATGCGCATCAATAGACTATGCTGAAACAGTTGGTGGTGATCGAAAACATCAACTTACAACATCTTGAAGAATATCTACAACCGTTAACACCGTCTGATCTTCCACCGTACGAATTACTGTAGAAAGAAGGATGTATCCGAGAAAGGTAATGTAGTAAATCTTCTGTGGATAACATTAGACAACAAAGGAGATCTTGATATGCCAATCGTATTAAAACGTTAACAGTTTCCCGTTAGAATAGTTTTTGCAAAGACAATTAACAAATCTTAGAGCCAAACATTTGAAAAAGTCATTTTATTTAATAGAGAGAAAGGAATGAAATTCAATCACCGGAACTTATATGTTGCATTGTCACGAAGAAAGTCCAAAGACAGAATCAAAATTCAATACAATATTCACTAAAATTTAATTAAAAATGTTTTTACTGAAGTTTTACAGTAAAAGTGTAAGTTTAAAAAGCATTTGCGTGTTAATTTCAAAACCAAACAGAATGAAATCGTATTACACAATGGAAAAACTCTAACGCAACATGAAACAATTTACTTTCAAATTATTACGTTTTAATATTTTTTCCTATGGTTAATTACTCGCTGTAATGTAATATAGTTAGTTCTATTATGCATGTGTAAAAATACATCCATCCATTTTCCAACCCACTATATACTAACTACAGGGTCACAGGGGTCTGCTGGAACCAATCCCAGCCAACGCAGGATGCAAGGCAGGAAACAAACCTCAGGTAGGGCGCCAGCCCACTGCAGGGCACGCACACACACCAAGCACACACTAGGGACAATTTCAGATTGCCAATGCACCTAACCTTTGGAGTGTGGGAGGAAACCAGAGTACCCGGAGGAAACCCACGCAGACACGGGAAGAACATACAAACTCCATGCATGGTGGACTCAGGAAGCGGAACCTTTGTCACCTAACTGTGAGGTAGCAGTGCTACCCACTGCGCCACTGTGCGACCCTATGTGTAAAAATTCACATGAAAATAAATACACAAGCGGCAGAACCGCAAAGAGGCTAGCATGTACCACAGGCATGGGGGTTCGCGAGCAAAGCCAGCAAGCCCCCTAGTTGTTATGAAATAAAACAATAACTGCATTTCATAGTGCTAACAGCAAAAATAAACAAAAGAAATGGAATGATCGACTTTTCCAAAGCTGTAGGTATAAAATTATGTTTCACACATAATTACAAAAGAGTCTGTGCATGAATGTGTGCTTCAATGGACTGTGTTGCATCCAGTAATGATGGGATAACCTTCAAGCTGGTTGAAAATGAATGAATTAAGCATAAACTGTACATACTCTTTATTATAAATAAAATTTAATTAACACTAAAACTGCCACACATTTTTCAGTACTATAACCCTTGCCCCTTCAGCTGGGCATGCTGCTAGAGTAATCTTGCTGCTGCACTCCTAAAACTAAAACAGCTTGAGTGGGAGAAACAATTAATCATTTCTATGTGCATAGATTTTTGTTTGCAAATATGTTCACTTTAATTATTAGCATACATTTTCAACTAAAAAGAGAAAAAAAAATGCAAGGTTACACTGCTGCTCAGTAGAAAACAGCTTCTGTATTTATAATTGTACTTATTAGTGAACGCAAAATGACAAATTTCATTTAGCTTGGTCATAAAATAACTTTTTTTGTTCGTTTGTTTTTGTAGAAATAGCTTAAAATGGGCAACCACGCTCAAATATTAAATTGGATATGTAAATGTGTAAATGACAAGTGGCACGTTAGCTTACTACAAACTGTCTGCATCAGCAGTCAGCACAATTTCATGACTTCTCTCCATCTTTTATTAGCATCTCCTGCCTGCAACACTGACACTGTCCACAGCTTTATTTTGTTTTATTGCATGTGAATCTTACCACTTGGTATTAGATCATTGTACTTGGAGCAAGATGAACACAAATTGAGCTGTGATATGAGCAGAGCTGTTTCAGTATTTAGTCATAACAAGCAATATAACACTTCTCAAAACATAAAATAATAAATGAAGTAGAAACTAATATTTTCTATATAGTTGTATCATATTACAGCCATGCTTATACTTTTTAAATAAATGATAAGTACCATTATAGACTATTTTAAAAACTGTTCAAATAAGTAGTCTTGGAGTCTGTGAAAAGCTCCTGCTCACAAAATGGTGGCATGTTATTCACTTTTGTTTGGATGTGCATCTTCTCTCCTGGTACTGCCAGTGCATTTGCTCCCATCTTGTTTTGCGTACTTGTTTGCTACGGAACAGGCTTGTATTTTTGGAAAGCAACCTATTTGTCATTGAAAGGGGCAATTTGTGCAGTTGTTTTTAAAACCACGTACATTGTCCCACATGGCACTGTGTTTGCATTTTCTCAGTAGATGTCGCATCATGTTGCTTTTCATGGGGGAACCAAATCCTGTCTCAATTTAGTCACTGTTAATTAAGTGGGATCTAGAGTATCTCTAGATAGGGAATAACATATAATATACAGTTGTTACTTACATTAGCCCCTATCCATAATTTGACCTGCACTGTTCATCAACAATCATGTTCTGACCTTAACTTATAACACACGACACAGTTCTACATAAAGTGTGTCACGTGTCTGACATAGCAGTAAAGCTGTCAGTATATGAAGTACACAGTAAGCACCAATTTAACATGGGTAAAGGATTAACACATGAAATGGCACACTGTGGGCAAAGCAAGTCATGAGTGAAGAGCATAGTGGTGGAAGGAAGCTCACTCAGAAAATTCATACAGATAAAGCGGCCCAAAAATGTATGCAAATGCAATAATAAACAGCTGACTTTCTTTGCCTGTGTTTCATATCATGAAGATGATGACACACATCCAAGGTTGTACTGTGCTAAAGCCAAAAGGAGCAGAACCTGGCCATAAGTGAGGTATCACTTAAGAAAAAAAAATTATATGATTTGAATGCACATCTACCATTAAACCATTATGTCTATGCCAATACAACTGTTTATTCTTTTATTTGCATACATTATCGGGTCATTTGTGCCTTTGAAAATGTTGTGAGTAAGCTGCTTGTTAGCATTGTGTTCTACATTCATGGCTTGATCTGACCATAATGTGCCATTTTGCTTGTTCTCAGTTTCCCATAATTTGAAGCGCGTTCTATTCTCCATACTATATTCCAAGTGATCTGAAAAACACTGTGAAACAAAGCATGTCAGTTAATTTTTTGCTTACCTAAAATAACTGGAGTGCCAACAGTGTTCAGATTTGTCTGCATTCGCAGTGAAAAAACATGAGTGACTGTACGTGTGACACTTTTTGGGTGATTATTTTCCAGTTACCTGGGAAACAAAGCTCAGTAATGTGGATAAACAGTAGCAGAAGAGAATCTGTACTGGAAAAAAGGATATTGAAATGCAGGCACGTGAAAGCTTAAGGAGAGAGACTGTGATTCACATCTCGGTATCAGTGTTCAGTGGTGTTACTTATGGCAGCAATAGGGAGTCTTTTGTGTAAAAAAAAAATTTAATCAATTAGAGTTACAATAACATGGGCATTTGTGGTGCAGTTATTTAGGAAAAATCAAGGAAGGGTGAGCACACTGATAACATGATTAAAAATGTAAAAACTAAACACACATGGGCATCATCCATGGCGCTTGTTATTAACTATTAGTTACTAACTAATGAAACAGTTTCATGAAGTGGATACTAAGATTTGTTTTGCTGGATGGAACAAAATTTGTAGGAAGCGTGACACTGTTTGTTTTGTGAATTTTTTAGCAAATTAAAACACTGCTCAACACTTTAATTACCTATATTAATTACTATTTTTGTTTTTTTAATAAAAACTGAAATACCTGAAGAAATGCCACTTCAAATTTATTTAGCACATTGTGCATTCCACATACCTTCTTACTGAATTAATACCAAGTTTCAAATTTTAGCATTTACTTTTGTATTATCTTTAAAAGTATAGGCACAGATGTGGACAGATACCTTTGACACTTGGGTTCTATTTCAGTTTGTGTTTCGGGTGTGTTCTGTGTCGAGTTTGCACATTCTCCTTGTATACACATACGTTTCCTCCTTCAGTCCAAAGGTATGCTGGTAGGCGGTCGGAGAATATCAATTGCTGGAATGCCACTAATTAAGGATCTGATGCCTCAATGAGCACAGCGATGGGCTGGTGCTCTGTCTAAGATGGTTTCTACCTTGCTCCCACTTCTATGGGGAGAGGTTTCAGTTTCCTACAGCCATGTAATGGCTAAAACAACTCAGAAAACATAGATATTTTAATGACAATTTAAGAGCTGACTTTACTGAAACTACATTCTTTAAAGTTCAAGCAGTTGTTTCCTTATTAAGTACTAGATTTATTTGGGCAAATCTGAAGATTTACTTCACTGCCCTTCTCAACTGCACCCTCTTTGTAAAGTCAGCCATGCCATCAGATAATCCTTACATTGTTGAAATCAATTAATTATTTTAATATGTATAAAGTTTATGATGATCTCTGTTCTTTTCTTTCAAACACCTACTCATTACTAATGCATACTTTTTATACAAATTCTATATAAGGAAAACTTATACATTCTTTAGCTGTCTCATAAGGCCGCAAACACTTGTTGTGTGGCTTGGTTTATTTCATAGATAGATGGATAGCTCCTTTGTTATCCACTGAAAAGGGGTGAAAATTAGGCTATTCATTATATTGGAGGCTTTATCAAAGGAATGGCAGTATTTTGAAGTAAATGGTCCCTGAGTGCCAGTGGGTGTGATAAACTGCCTCTAAACAATAAAAGTTCTATAAATAAAAGAAATAACGCAAAATGACTTTCTGACAAAAAAAAAAAAATCTAAGGCAATAAAATGTTGCAGCTTTTAGAATGAAGCTCATGCTTACCACCTTTAAATTAAAAATATGCTTTTAGCACCAATCTGGTTAAATAAATACATTATGAAAACAGCCAAAGAAGTGTAAAAAAATGTAACTAACCCAAACTCACATTAAGAACTAAAAGCAGCCTCCTGGGTGCTTTGGACAATTTATTTTTCCTACTGAAAGTATATAACATATTTTTTTAATTTACATGAGATTTTGTGTTTGAGCTCTTTTCTCAAAATGGACCCACAAATTAAATTTCAATTCCCAATGTTCTCCTACTTAATTGTTACATAATGAATGTATACTTGTGTTATTTTACACTGGTCCTGTCTGAGTGAGTGGGCCTCCAATGGACTGTTGCCCCAACTAGTGCCAGTTTCTGTCTTATGCCCGATGTTGCTGAGATAGTACTTGGCCCCTCAAAACTCTTCACTGGACTAAACAGGTTTGACAACAACAGCATTTATTTATATAGCACATTTACATACAAATGGTGTAGCTCAAAGCTTGCCAGCAGATAGATGGCTAAACTAAGTCAGATATGTCTGATCTATCCATCCATCCATTATCCAACCACTATATCCTAACTACAGGGTCACGGGGGTCTGCTGGAGCCAATCCCAGCCAACACAGGGCACAAGGCAGGAACCAAACCCCGGGCAAAGCGCCATCCCACCGCAGTGTCTGACCTAGTGACTAAATAAAGTCTAAATTACACTTACTACAAGAATATGTTGTATGTTTAATACATTATTATATCAGATTTAACAAAGTCATTTAGAAAATGAATGTTTTTCTTAATTACAATGCCCCCAGTGAAACAAAATCAATAAATAAAAGCTAGCTAAATTAAAAAAAAAAAGGTTTTCAATGGCCATACTCTCCTTAAATAAGAAAATTAGTACATGTTTTATGTGTACCTACAATGTAAGGATTTGTTTCTCAATACCCTATTAAAAAAATGCCAAAAAAAAACAAACAGCCATTACACATGCAACAAGGAAAGAGTCATCACACCAAAGTGTAATCTTGAATGAGTCCTGCCTTTGGGTATAGTTGGCAGCAAGTCTGCTTTCTTGATCCTGTCATAAAGATAAGAGAGCAAGGGCCTAGTGGATTATGCACACAATTCACAGTTAATAAAAATGAAGTGGAATCAAATGATAGAATACCTTAAACACAGACAAGCAAACAACATTTGTATCATCCTGCATTAACTTCACCATTTTGTTGACCCCCAACACTTCCCTTTTTTCCATAGGTGTATTTAGGAAGATTCAAAAACTGTTTGCTGACAGTTCACAATCAAAGCTATGGTCACTTTTTATGTAGAAACTTGCCAAGAAGGCTCTTTGTCCTAATACTCTATTTGTTTATGTTACTAGAAGCTAATCAATCCTTTGCAGAATGTTAGCTCTCCTTTCAGAAGGTCTGTCAGTCAGCAAGGGACTGCATGCCACTCTTTACGTAATGGAGATCAAACATATTAATAGCTTAGCACTCTGTGTGAACTCTGATGTTTTATGTTTATGAAATCTGAATCAGGTCACTGAGAGCAGGATTTACAGAAGAACTTGATATTTGCATATTTGATCTATGAGGCATTCAAGTGTACCACTTATAAACCTTTTAAAATTATTCCTAAGCATTGCCTCACAATGTCAAAGATTCCATGGTTACAGTTATATAAACTACATAAATCACAGCAGACTGTTAAAAAAATATTTACATGTTACTATGTATTTAATGTTATGCTGTCAGAGCGCTAATTCTCTGAGACGACATCTAACCCAAATTTAACTTGCCAGCACACTGGCTATCTCTGGCTGTAGTAGAGTGTAAGCTTGACTTATTCTGACTGTACTGTATATGGAGGAAATGATTAGTTTTATTTAGCATAAGAAACAAGGGAAATGGAACAAATGACTCAAAAGATCTACTCTTGTCAGAGTGAGAGCTTAATTTTAATGTGCAGCATGAGGACTAAAATGCAAAATCTATTCTAAAATGTTCCGAGTGAAATGTTAAAGTATTCTCAAATCTTTAAAAAGCATAAAAGAGTTAGGGGAACTACTGTACACCACACTGATTAAATGATTTCCATTAGGCAGAATCTTATTCTTTAGAAAGAGTAAAATGTAAAAAAAAGACCTTCTCTAACATCACAAATGTGAAAACTTGACAGTTAACAAAAAGAAATATTAAGAGTGGAATTGTGTTAAATCTGTATGTTTTCATTTTCAAATGAACACTTAGGTTGGATGTACACAATCTTGAAAGAAAACTACTACTTGGCGTACTAAAGAAATAGTACCTGGAGATTGTCGCTGGAGACAATGTAATGGACGGCATGCATGGGCTGGGTCCCAATCCGTTACCTGTCCAGGAGTCCATGACAATGAATGGACCAGAAAAAAGGCACAACATTCCTTGCCATTACCAGGAGATTTTTAATTTAGATACCATAGCATCCTGGTGGGGATGAAGCAAGGAATGTTACCTGGCTCGGAAGTGAATATAATGGAGAGTCCAGGGGAGATGGTACATCAAGAGTAAATTCACCCCTATATGCTACATGGCAATGTCCCCAGGTTTCGGTACCCGTTCAGATACCGGCAGGGCATACTGGGAACTTTAGTCCTGTGGAGCCTCCTTGTTGGGTTTCATGAGTGCCATTAGGGGGGGCTGCTGGAGACAATGATCCCTACTTTCAGGGACTTCCATGGGACTCAGAAGTGTTTCCTACGGGTTATGCCCTAGCAGTGGAATTACTCCTGGGATTTGGACAAAGAGAGCAACTCTGCCTTACCCAGTTGTACTCAAACTGGAGAGTGGAGAATGGAAAAAATACTCATCTGGGAGGAGTGGAGGGAGTGAGAAAGAACAGAGAATTGTATTGTGTTTGTGTAAGTGAGAAAAGAAGCCTTGTAAAGGTAATTAGTTGTAATAAACCTTTTATTTAGACCCAGGGCTTGTGTCCATGCCGTTGTGTCTGTGGTTTGAGGTGCTGCAATGTCACAACCTGTAAAGTTGGTGAGAGCTATAATCAAAAAACCCAACAAGAATGGGGTACAGAAATTCCTGTGAGATGAGTTCAGTTGTTGCTGAATATCGACCGGCAATAAATCATAAAAAAGAACAACAAGGGGGAGTCAAGCTAAAGTTAGAAAATGGGATTCATCAGAAAATGGAACGAACTTTAACAAAACTGATTATGTCATTTCTCAATGCACTTGTGCCACCTGCCTGCAAATGCCTGGATTCCAGCAGAATAAAAGGTTTTGTCTTGTCCTCGCAACTACTCATGCACCGGAGCTATTGTCGAACACTATATGCTGAGGGGTACTACAGTCACTAGTGCAAGTTACTGTGACTTCCTGGAGACCAATGTGAAGTCTGCTCTTTGATCCAAGTGGCAAGAACTCCTGTCTCAAGAAGTCCTTTTACTGCAAGACAATAACACACACTTCTAAGAACATCAAGGCTTGTCTGAAAAAACTGAGGTTTGAGGTATTGCCACATCCTCCTTATTCACAAGATATGGCAGCGCGTGATTTTCACCTTTTTATACTGCTTAAAAAACATCTGGGTGGTTGTCAATTCAAGACAGATGGCACAGTGAAGAAAGCAGTGCACGAGTGGTTGTGAGGACAAGACAAAACCTTTTATTTTGCTGGAATCCAGGCACTTCCAGGCAGGTGATGCAAGTGCATTGAGAAGGGTGGAGACTACATTGAGAAATGACATTATCAGTTTTGTTAAGGTTTGTTCCATTTTCTGATGAATCCCATTCTCTAACTTAAGCTTGATTCCCACTCATACAATGTGTAAAGTCATCAAGAGGAATTTAACTGTTGGTTACATGGATAAGCTGCTTATAAGATGAGTTGTTGCTGAATTTTGATGGAAAATTCAACACCAATGAGAAAAAAAAATCAGTTGTTGACAAAAAGAATTTTGTGAATCTTAAGCTATAGCCGGGACGGTTTTCTAAATTAATATATTTGAATGTGATTTTAGTTTTGAAAGCATATTTTAAACATTCCAGAAAAATCATAGATAACTACAACTGTATATTTAAATTAAGCAGACGAACATTTGCCATAAAGATATTTTTAAGTCAATTACATAATAAATCAACATGTGCCAGGTTTGTTGAATAACAACAGATGAAATGTAAACTTCACAGAAAAGTATGCTGTTTTGTGCAAAATAATCAGTATGCATAAATTGTGTGAATGCCACAGATCTTAAAAACAAAATAAAATTAAAAAGGTTTAAAGGGAAATTGAATATTAAAAAACACAAATAAAAATAAACCATCCTTCTGAAAATGAGTAATAAATATGTAAATTACAACAGAAAAAAATTCTTTATTTACCCTGAGTGATTTAGAATCTGGAAGAAACTCCCCAATAATAGTTTTAAAGTGGATGCAATCAAAAGGAAATACTTGAAACACTTTTGCATACATTTGCATCAGACTCTAGTCTGCTTCTTTTAATTTAGATTTTTGAATTTTATTAACTATCACTTTCACTCCTGTAATTACTGATTGTTACTCTGGTGATGTGAACATGTCACCATTTTGGGCTTTAGTTTTTCAGTGGATGAACCTATTTTCATGGGCACTGCCATGATGCTGTGTAGCTGCTATGTGTGTCATGCACATGCCACGTGAGCCATAAGGTGCTCATGTTATTGTGCCAGTGAGTCCCTGTCTTGCACCCCAAAACATGAGGCTGAGTCTCAGTACTTTAGCAAAACCAACTTTATTCAGTTTGAAACAGGAACAGCGCAGTTATTTATTGTAACGGGATCTACCTCTCTCCTATACACAGACACAGCAATCCGGCAGAGTCGTGGTCATCTTAGTGGCTGCATTTGCAATGTTCCTAAAATCACTCATCTACGGCAGGTGCTCAAAGCACAACTGCAATCTTTTTGAATTAGTTTTCGCTGTGAACTGCTCCAGCGCTGGGAGTCCGGGTTGCCTTGAGAATCGATAGGCTCTCTTCCATAGACGCAGTGATTGCACTTTGGCGTGTCGTCCCATTGGGGGAAGCCCCAAAAGAGTTCAGAAACCTTACAATATATAAGGGTGGCCTTGTACTGTGAAAAGCACCCAAAAGGTAACACCAAATCCCGGCTTTGTTTAGCGATATTAAAGAAGTTAAATTCTTAGAGAAATTAAGAATCTCATTTTGATTTTCTGACTTCATTTTTTTTCATTTGGGATTTTATCGAAAGATTGTTCAAATTCATGAGTAACAAACTTTGCCGTTTACTTCTACAAAGACATTCCCTAATCTCTGCTGTACTCTATAACTTACTGCTTGTTCAATTGACCTGTTTCTCAAACATATTGTGCTGCTTTCATTTCAAGATATTATAGAATTATGCGGGTGTTTCTTGCTCCATCACACACGACCAGATTGAAAGCAATAGGAAGCTCATCATGACCCTGGTCCTATGATACCAACATTATATGCAGATTTAATGTCAGAACATGTTTACTTTTTTTTTAATATTTACTTAAATGGCATCATAGAGGCATTTTGTTTGTACAGAGAATCCCTGATACACGAAGTAAGTTAGCAACCACTGGAAGAGACAGTACTGGTTTTTGACGACAGTATTTTTCAAAAGTTATGTGAGTAGGGATTGACAAGCTAAGCTGCGTTGAACTGTATGGTCACTTCTTTTTTATTTAAACAACAAAACATGATAATAAAACCCAAGCCAATAAAAAAGAAAATATGACAATATGTTCCAAAGACAATCCATGTGACTACCCCACCTAGCTTAGACACGTGACATGAAAGTGGTTCTTCATATAGAATAAAACAGCAAATAAAATGAAAAGGTTCAGAACTGGTATGCTTTCTTTACAAGTGCATTCGTGAATTCCTGATAAACTTGAAAAGTTTTACAGTTGGTCCTCTTGAAGAAAATTACATTTTTTCCAATGAGATAATATAGGTTTACAAAGAACATCACTTTCCCACTAAGTTCTAGAAGATGGACTAGAATTCTTCTAGTTGAGCAGAATCAGGCTTTGTGTACGTAGTGCAGATACTTTATAGCATAGTACTGTCCCATCTGGAATTACTCCGAAGGCTGCTGTTAAAGCATGGTGAGTGATTTTAGATCCATGGTTATCTGAGACAGGTATGAAGATTGCATTGCAAATGGCAATGCAGGTGCTTGGGGATATCACTCGCAGATTGAATCTTACCCTGAGCAAGTTAAAGACACTAATGGTGTATCAGGAGATTATTGTGAGCAGGCTGGAAAATCCAGGAGACAACAAGGGAGTGAAAAGACATGGCCCAAAATGAGCTGTGGGTTTAAAGCTGGTCAGAATGAAGCAAACATAACCAAAGGGCAAAGACAAACATGAAGATGAGAAACAGAACTGAAGTCACAGCCCACATACCTGTAAGAATCCTATTGCCAGAGTCTACTTGGTAAAGAAACCAACTACTGCTAAGTTTTTCAGTTGTTTAGAATATCGGTCAGGGGATAATTCACCTGCTGTGCACTGCTATATTTATAGTGGATGTACTGGTGACATCACTGATCCCAGCTCCCATGACAATGAGAATGGGAATGTGACAACACACAGACAAAATGGTGTCAAGAAAATAAGAAAAACAAAGGGGTGGATCTACCATCAGGGCATTCTGGGTGCACACCCAGGGGTCCTTGTCACACCTTTAATTATAACTGCGAAGTTTACACTCACTGAAATCACCAAGGGGAACCAAGCCATACCACCCAATAATAAGCACAACCCAACCCACCTGCCCACTCATTTGATGAAGTGACCAGCTGCCAACGGTTTGAAATAAACTGTTAAAAGTAAAATCAACTATCTTGGGAAAAACATTAATGAAAAACAGCACTTTTAAGCAAAAACCTAAAGTAAAATCTAAAGTAAGGAATAAAATCCTCACATACAAAAACCCCACACCAGAAATTAGCACACATATCAAAGTGGCTACAGACTACGGGGTACATGTTATATAATTATAGATTAGATATATGGGAACAGTTAACAGTTTTTAGTTGAATAATGGCATGCTTTGTGAATATTGAACTAGAAAATATTTTATAAATGGCTGAATTCTCAAAAGTGTTTTATGTGTTCAGCGCTACTTGCTCCTGTAAAATAATATGCTCAGTTATCTTAGAAGTACAAATGTAAAACTATAATCAGGCGTTGTGAAAAATTTTATGTTCTTATTTAAAGAAGCAAAAAACATGTGTTGCTACACTTAATATTTTAGTAATTGAAGTTTAGATGAAGGACCTGCTGTGTGTGTAAATGAATGTGCCCTGTGATGGACTGGCATCTTGTCCAGAGTTTATTCCTGCTAAGTACTAGATGCTGCTGGGATAGGCTCTGACACCTGTTACCCAAACCAGATCATGTCATCCTGGACTAAAAAAGGGCAAATGGGTGCATAAAAGGGGCAACTAACTTGTGTGAAAAATGCCATGCCATTCATTTTCTAACCCTCTTAATCCAGACCAGGGTCACGGAGGAGGCCTGGAGCCTATCCCAGCTAGAATAAGGTACAAGGCATGAACAAACCCTGGACAGGGCACCAACCATCACAGGGCAAACACACACACACCAAACACACACTAGGACCAATTTACCTAACCTGCATCTCTTTACATAGTGGGAGGATACCTACGCAGATATGGGTAGAATATGCAAACACCACGCAGGATGAACCCGAGACGTGAATCCTGGTCTCCTTACTGCGAGGCAGCAGTGCTACCACTGTGCCGTCCATGCGTAAAATGTCTTTTCTATTAATTTTGAATACTAACTTCAAATTCAAAAATTTAAAATAAAACTGCAAAGCATCAGGAGATAGAACTGTAGCAGGGCAGGTGGTGTTACTGCCATACAGTCTTTGCGTCACTGGTCAATTCAGCGCTGGTTTAAATGTTCTTCCAATTTACTGTGGGCTTCCTGCACTTTTCATAGACAGGAACCACAGTGACTGGTCAATCGGCTATTCAAATGTCTCCTTATGTATGTGTCTGTCTTTGACAGTGTGCCATTTAGGAACTTACCTACTTTGGGGTTTGTCATAACCCTAAATTAAATCCATGGGCAGATCGATAATGAACCAGTAAGAAAGTGGCAAGGACATGAAAATCACAAGTTACCTGGCATCATTATGTGTTTCCTTATGCTAGAAAATATTCGTGGTAAAAAAACATTCATTATGAACCATTGCTAACTCTGTTCTATTCGGTCTTTTTTATCTTCTTACTTGATACCACTTCTTAAGCAGTTTTCCTGGAAATGGGAACAAAACCAGAGATACTAGGAACTTTGACATGAATGGATGGAAAGATTCAGTCATCAGATTAGACAGCTAAGCACGGACATTACTGCATAATGTCCAGGAGCAGGTGAGTGGCCAGTGGGCCTCGGTCTCTAGGGCTGTGACTGTGTCTGACCTTGCTATATAACTGACCAGGGATTCCCAGAGGTTTGTTTTCTTCAGGGATGCTACAGGCTGGGGTTTTTAAACTGTTCGTCTCTGCTGTGAACTGGTCCTATTTCATCAGCACTCCTAATTAGAAGATATTGTTAGGTTTGATTTATTTTAATAAGTTTGAAACAGCTTTGCTTTTACTATGGGTTTAAACAAATCTGTATTTGCATGCATATACATTATGTAATCAATAAATTGTAAAGTTTATAAATTGAGTCTGCTAAAGCACTTTGAACCCACACACAGTGAAGAGTGCTATAGAAAAGTAAATCGAATAAGTTGCTCAGAATGTAAACACCTTACCAAAGACAAGACAAGTATCCTACTGAAAGAAACGCAACTGTTGTACTTTACTATAAACTAATAATAACAAATTCTAAAAAATGTATCTGTTATTTTAGGAAGTGGTTTGGGACTACATAAAGTAGTTTGCTGGAAAGTAAGAAGCAAGTTTCCCAAAATAAAAAGTGGTAAGATTGAAGATAACTGTTTGACTATCTAATAGCAGTATCTCATGTTTTATGGTGCGGGTGGGTATGTAGTGCTGGCAAATCTGACCCATGTCTCGGCTTCCTTTTATTAGGCCAAATGGTGGCAGTGAAGCATTATCCCTGTCAAATACCACTTGATACTAGGAATGAGGTGGATTATATACTACATTGACTGACTACATTTTAAAAAAGCTGCAAAGACTTTGATTAATATACACACACCCTCCAAGCCAAAAGATGGTTACCACTGAATCATCTTGAATGAATCCTCCCAATGCTCTGGGTGTTGCTTTAAGTCTAATCACATTTGCTTGTCTGAATGCTGACAGCTACGTGTGACCACAAACCAAAGAACTGATACGAGTCATTTAAAAAATAATTATGGTCTACTACTATTGTCCAGCTGAACAAAAAGAACTGCCACACATCTTTGGGATAAAGTCAATGGACGGTGACGTTTGTGAGAATGACTCAGTCATGAGATAATCTCAGCAGAGAAGTTAATGGGTGGACATGTATGTGTATGCCTCGGTCAACGTTTGTGTCAATTGCTTAAAATGAATTCTTTCTTTACGAAAAAGAAAGCCCCTTTTAGTTAGGATGCTTTCAGATCTCTAGAATTACAGGAAAGTAATAAGCAGCACTGGCACCCTGCTTTCAGATATGCACCATGTGCTGCTGCTGGGTTAGACTCCAGCCTCAGGGCCCTGTATTGGATGTTACGGTTTCAAAAATGGATGAATGGAAGGAAATGAGGCAAAAAAAATGAATTCATTTATAAAAACTATTTCTGATACAGCATTTAATAAACTGATCACTATACATTTTATAATATATGAAATTGTATATATTGTATATATATATTGTATACTGTATATTTAACAGCTTATGACATTATATTGTACAGCTGATTATGTCCTGCTGCTTATGACTGTTTGCTTGCCAGCACTGTGAGGCTGTCTCCAGTGACCCTCTCCACTGAAAAAGCGTACCTGGAGAACAGCTAGTAAAGGTTCCAAGGACTAATAGCCACCTCCACTTTAATGGTAATTATGAGTTCACAAAGATGATCCTGGGTTCCCCAAATTTGCAGATGACGACGACGACAATGGCAGCCTGATGAGTCCGACGTACAGTATATGTGTAGGAAACTACAACCAAGCAACAATGGATGAAAGCAAAAAGAGCTAATGGTGAGCTGTAAAGATCAGAGGTGGAGAAATAGCTGAAGGACCTACTGGCCAAACTAGCCTGATGTGGGTGTGTGCGTGAGTGTGCACTGTGATGTGTTCCTGCCTTGCATCCAAAGGTGCCAAAGGGCTGGATAAATTTGGTTCAGAAATATAGATCAATACACGGGTTAAAGGAGAGAAATTCAGAATTTTTCTTTTCTTCTTATAAATATTGCCTTCAAGGATGAGCAGTGGAATGTACACTGCATGTATTAACAAGAAACCTGCCTGTACAGCAGAGGTGTGCTGCAAATGAAGCCGATTGTTGGGTAAAAGTTATTAAAACAAAGACTTGACAAAAAGCATGAACTGAATATCAATGTGTGAGGAGAATGACAAAATGACAAACTAGTATCTGTGAAAATCGAGTGGCAATCAGTAAATACAGTAAGTAAGGAGATAAAGAAGATTTTGTTCTGCACAGACTGGTTAAGTGAATCAAATATCTCACAAAGAACAAATGAACACAAAGACAACATAAAGTCACAGCATCATGATAGGTCACATTTCTATAAGCCGAACAAGACATAAATCACAAGAGAAAAAAAATGATACACATAAAAAATGATGAACTGAGCAAGAGGATTGTCACATCTGCAGCAAAATGTGAAAGATAAGGTATAGACAGTGAAATAAACTAACAATAATGTCAATCTCTGTCTCCTCTGGCAGCACATATTTTAAAAAGTCCTTCACCTTCTCTAGTCATCCAAACCCTGCTGCACTGGCATTCAGTTAGATGGCATGTACAGCTGCAAACTTTAAAGGATAAAGCATGGGGTTATTTATTAGAACTGATTCCTTTCTTGGAAAATGCTGATCACATTTCAGAATGTAGTTGGATAAATAAAATTCAGTCTAAACTATGCATATATCCATACATTCTCAAGCCTGTTTCGTCCAATTCTGTGGGTCACGGAGGCCAGTGCCATCTCAGCATCACTGTGTACAAAGTGTCAAATAATCCTGGCCGGGCATCAGTCCATTGCAGTGTCCATAGGGCTAAATTTAAGGATTAACAATTAACCTAACAAACATGTCTTTGGGGAATACGCAGGATACAAAAATATATTTCAATTTGAAATGCCACGTTGGTAACCTTCTTTTGTATATTTTTTCCTGAATGGAAGTAGCCTTTGCCTCTAGCCTTTGTCTTTTTAAATGTGTAAATGTACAAGGGGCATCTAATCGGAAGTGAGCCTACCTTTGAAAGAATAACATCAGGCACATTAATTTTTTTTTCTTAACTAGACCACAATTTGTTGGCCTTCCCCAACCTAGTAACTGTTTCTCTGCTTTCCATTGCTGAAAAAACATCCAGAAAAATTGTCCCCCAGACTCCTCTTTCATCACAACAATGCTCCACCATACAGAGCACATGTGATGGTGGAAGCATTGCAAGAATGCAACGTTGAACTAATGCTACACCCACCTTATTTACCAGATTTGGTGTCTTCTGACTTTCTCTTTCCAATGATGAAGAAACATCTGAGTGGTCGCCATTTTGACATACAGTAAATGATGCTGTCCTTCATAATGTAGTACAGTGCTGTGACTCACAAGAAGTTCCATTTTTATTTTTTTTCTGAGGATATCTGGAGGTTGGAACACTAATGGGAGAAGTGTGTTCATCTTCCGGGAGACTACACTGAAAATCCTAAAACAGCATTGTGCTGCGCCACTTCCTTCCCAGGTAGGCTCTCATCCCACCAGACACCCCTTCATACTGAAGCTTTGTATTAAAACCAATTTATAATATTGTGATGTAAATATGTACAATTGTGAGTCTAAAAAAACACTCACCTGCCCTGAAGCCTACACCTAAATGTCAAGACCAGGGACCTCGCACTGTGATGCGACAATGATATCAGCACAACACATCGATACACATTTGAATAGAACAAAGGGCAGTAACAACAGTAAATGTGATAGAGTTTGCTACTGCTGCGACCCACAGCTCTGGAAGACCAGGCTCAATTTTTTTAATCTTTAAATGCAGAAAAGACAGGTGATCAAACCCAGACACTTAAAATTTGACTGAGATGTGGTGGTGGCACACAGTGCTGCTCATTGTTGCTTCTAAATTGACATTTGGTGACTATGGACAGGAAGTGGGGGAGGGATCCATCTTGATGATTGTGCCAACCATATTGAGTCAGTTACATTGCAAAACTATGATCCTAATTGCCTTGAAGATGAAGAATTCTGGACAGGATTTAAAATGGTTACACTACCTATTAACTCTAGAATTTTGAAATTCTATTTATAATTTCCAAATGAAGACAATTAACTTTGAGTGAGATATTAGTGGCAACTACCTGTTATGAAATTAAGCTACACTGTGTTGTTTTCTAAATTTGGCAAGTCCTAGGGTATTATTAGCGATTCTTCATGTCTTCCACTGTTTCGATTATTTTATTTTTGCCCAGGTACAGCCACATCATTTACATTTGTTGTCATGATGGTCATTATCTTATGTCATCCTAGATTTGGGACAAATTAAAAAAAAAAAACCTCACATTTCCTCTCGTGCAGCGGGAACGATCATGTTTAATTTGGTTTAAGACTTTTCTTGCAAAAGCTACAACTTTGAGTTTTAATAACTATTTAAATTTTTGTGATTGGGTTATTAGGGTTGCCAGTGCCAAATCTTTCCCTATTTGTCTGACTATTCCTTTTGATGCGCCCTTTTAGCCTCTTCTTTACTGATCTCAATAATATTATTAGCTTTTTTGGCAGCCATCTTTGCATTAACATTTGGCAAGTATTTAAAATGTGGAAAATGCTTATTTTCAAAATGCTTCTCCCCACAATTTCTGCATTAAGAAACATACTTGTAAAAGTATTATTATGAAAATGAAAAAGGTTAATGGACACATCATTTTGTCTTATAGCTTGAGTATGATATGTATTTTTAGTTTTTTTTCTTCCTCTTTATAAATACAGTGGATTCTGCAAATCTCCAGACTTCTTCACTTTTTTCATAGTTTGTTATGTTGTAACTTTGCACTAATATCATGTACCTTATTTTTTTCTCCACATCAATCAACAGTTAATACTTCAGGATGCCAATAGTGAAAACAGGATTTTAGATTTTTTTTTTGCAAATTTATTAAAATTAAAAAACTAAGAAATATCACATTGACACAAAATAGCAAACTGTGAAAAAACTGAAGGGGTCCAAATATATTCTGAATCTGTTGTATACTGAATTATCTAATAACTAGCTTTGCTCGCCATCAAAGATTAGTTGAAATCTAAATAATCAACGTAGACCTCTGTATTAACATTTCTAGTGCACCATGTCTCTTTTATATGCCATTTGGTACAGGATATGGAGAGGCAGTGTTAATGTTTGTGATGTACCATCTGTTGGAATGACAGACGCAGTGCATTTTATTGCTAAAAATGTTTGCAATGCTCAGTGGAATGACGGAGACAAAGCAACTGGACGGACATTCAGACAGACACGTAGACACTTATCCTTTTATTAAGGTGGATTCTTTAAAAGTATTGGCAAGAACATTTTATGAAAGACTTTTACTTTATATTGTCTTTATTTAAAAAAAGGACTAATTGACTGAGCAAGATGCAGAGGACATGAAGATATGGAACAAGATGATCCGCTGGGGCAACCCCTAACGGGAGCAGCCAAATGAAGTAGAAGAAAGAAAAAACCAATATGGTCTAACATGTAAGTGAACTGTGTATTTACCAGGCTTGTGTTTGCGTATTTATGGGGAGACTTATTTTATTCAGTAAGCAGGCACTTACTGACCAGCACTAGTCTCTTATTAAAATATACTTGCATTTTAATTACTCTGTAATTAACTATGTACAGTATCTATAGTGTAACAAGGCCTTATTAACTCAGATAAAGTGATAATGTAAGAACACCTATATAGATTACGCAAATACGACTCACTCTATAAATATTATTAAATGATAATAATGCCTGGTAACATTGTACTGTACATTGATAACTACTGACTAACTATACCATAAAGTGTTGCTGCCTCCTTTAAATGTTGTGTCTATGCATGTATGACAATGTAAGATGCAGTGTAAAGACTAAAGACATTGCACGAGTCATGAAACGAGTCTGCTTGCTCCTTCACTGTATGAGTTAAAGATCATAATCTTGCTCTCTGGTAAAAAATGTTTCAGAGCATTACTTATGAGTTTAACACAAAGGGATGAAAATATACAATATTAAATACATCTGTATTATTTTTTAATAAGCTGTTTACAGAATTTTAAATCAAAAACTGAGTGCATTCCATTTATTGCCTTTTCTCAATATTCTAAAATGAGAAAAAAATGTGATTCACTCATCATTCACCCCTGCCTTAAAAATGCCCAAAGCAGACCTCAGGAATTCCCAGTGTCAATGCAAGGTCTTTTAATGTAATCAGTTTTCATTAGAGCCCTTTGATCCTCTGCTTTTCTTAGTACACAGCACTTCATCACCTTTATTTTCTGCCATAATTGCATGTGAAAGATTTTTCCTTTGATACTGCCTGGATGCCAAATCACTATTGGGAAGAGTGTCGAAAAGTGTCATGTGTGCCGTCTGCTCTAAAAAGGAAACCTATACACCTGCAGAAGACAAACAATTTTTTCAGAGATATGACATATCTATCATCCCTTTGCAGGATATGAACTGTTCTGTCAACTTAATAGCGAAGGGCTTTGCATTGTGGAACAGCAAGTGCTGAAAGAAATTTGTTGTGCACTGCAAACTGTCTGGCAGCTTGTTCCCCAGCCTCATCTCATCTGCAGCCCTCTGATAATTTGCAGACAGTGCTCTACTGGGCTCATCACTTCGGTGGTGAGTGCGGCTGTACAGGGGGCCCGCCTTGTCTCTGCTCCCTGCCACACTGTCAGTCAGGTGTGTCTGTCTGCCGTCACCTGCTGACAGCACCACATGCTTTTCAATTACATGCGCCCCTCTTTTCTCAGCGCGTATCTCAAGCACTGATGAAGATGTTAATTTTATATCTGCTAACACTCCCAAAATAGCTTGGGAGTGCTTGTTTGAAAAATATAGCTGCCCCCTTTTACTTTTGCCACATTTTACATTTTATTTTAGGTATTTTTCAGTCACTGACAGTTATTACTGCCAGCCTAACTGCATAGTCTCTTTCTAGGATTCCCTACATGCACTCTCTGTATATAATCTCTCCCAAGATGAAAACTTCAGATGAAAATTGCACATTAACACAAGTACATACCGAGTTTTGTCTCCATAAAAGGTAAAATAATTTACATACAGTAGACATCGTACAAATACAGTACGAGGCGGGAGCCTGCAATAATACATTTTCAGCTCATTAAGGGAGCCACTCTAAATATTAAGAGGACTTTCATCTAAATTCTCCAGTAGAGGGGGGTTGGAAATTTAAAAATATTATTTAGCACTTAGCACATGCTCACCACAGACGGGCCAACCTCCAGACAGCACCCTTCACATGCTGCCCATGACACTTGGGTATTGTATTGGACTGCTTTAGGCTTTATTTTTTAATACAATCAGAACTTTGTTTTCCAGAAGGTCTGTCAACATGCTCACTTTTTTTCTCAAAATGTGTATTCCCTTCATCCTGTACAACACAGGTACATACAAATTATGTTTTTAATTGACTATTTCTTCAAATGTTTGTTATTTTTAGATTAATTATTGCTCAAAAGTACCGTACATACATATGCACATTTGACCTTTATTTTTCATGTTATCTATTAGGAACACAAAATGCTTTGCTTTAATTGGAGCTGTAACGTTAATTTGCTTAAGAATATCTTTATGGATTTTCTCAGGCTAAAGATTTTTATGAAAACTTCATAGATAAATCTAAGTCAAGGAGTAATCCAGTCAGTCTTTAGCTCATGCAGTGCCAGTCATGTTGAAGAAACGCCACATAATGTATATGAGACAAAGTATTTAAATTTTTGGTTTTTGGAAAACAGAGAGTTAATTGCTAAGATTTGAGTATGTATGGTTCTTAGTTCATCTCTTTGACAGCAAGACCATACTGCCTGCCATTATTAGTTATATAAAAAAACTAGAATTGTGTAGCAGGGTATATTTCAAACCACACAACCGTAATAAGAGACTTGTAAGCAAGCTTGACAGGGGGATGTGCAAAACAACATTAATGTTACTGTTCCCAATTTAAAATGAGTGAACTATGTGGAAATAACATAACAATCAAAAACAGGCTTAATCTAATTAATCTAAAGTCACAGGGGACCCCCAGGCAGTGAGGAGGTGTCAGTCCAATGCTAGGCCCACTAACACACATACTACAGATATAAACGACTAATTCAGAATTCCAATGGATGTGGAAGAAATGTGCATACTGGCACAGTAAGAATGTGCAAACTATACCCTGACAGAGACTGGCCTGGGATTTGATCCCATGATGGTTGATTCATGACCAATTGATTCCCTCGCCACAGCACATGTAAAAAAGTTATATTGAAATAAATACCATTAAAGAAAGGCTTGTAATCATTTCTCCAGAATCAATGAATATATGCTTTAAGTTCAAGAGAATGCTGTTCCGTTACATAACTAAGAACATGTGTTTCTTACCTTGTCTTCTTTTAATACTGCTTATTGGAGCAGACGTGAGTTAAGGTCCATGAAAGTGCAGCTCAATGCAAATACAACTTGGAGCAAACACATTTCCTGTCTTAATCAATTTAATTGAATAGGTGTTATATATATTCAGCATAACGGTGGTACATTCATCATTGTAAAATTTAATTTTTTTCTATAACTTTAACTCTTTTATTCATATTAAATTATTGGGATGAAGAGGCCTTTTATTTTATAACCAGTCAATTATGTAGTCTAAGAAAAAGAAACACTAAATGTTACCAAAAGATAGGTGAAACTTTTCTTCTTTTAGGAAACAATCATATGAAAGTGTACCCGTCTAAAACTGAATACAGGAAGAATTGGGTAAACCTGTTCTCTTGTTTTGATAACATTCTTATAATTTAATAGCAAAGAATAGATGGCATGGCAGCAGAGTGGTCAGCAACCCTGACCCAGGGCCTCATTGACTACGGTGTGTCTTCTGCCTCAGCCACAGTTTATGTGGACTTTGCACTTTTACCCTGTACACTGGTACTGTGAGTGCTGTACAGAATGGAGATAGAACCTCTGTGTTTTTCCCAGTTTGATTCTGGTGTTCATCGAGGGTGTGTTCTTGCTCCTACTCTGTTCAATGCTTGCCTGGACTGGGTGTTGGGCAGGGTCGTGGGGTCCAGCGGCTGTGGGGCATCTGTTGGTGAAGAAAGATTCACTGATCTTGACTTTGCTGTGATCTGTATGAAGTCAATGGAGGCTCTGATCGGGATTCTCGAGACACTGAGCGATTAGTCTGAGTGTTTGGGCTTGCAAGTGTCCTGGATAAAAATCAACATTCAGGCCTTTAATGACCTCTTAGGCACAGCCATCAGCAGTGTGTCTGTCTGCGGAGAGAGTGTCGACCTTGTTGAGTGGTTTACTTACCTTGGCAGTGACATTCATGTCTTTAGTGACTCTTCCTATGAAGTCAGTAGATGGATTTGGAGAGCATGGGGGGTCATGAAGTCACTGGAAAAGGGTATGTGGCATTTCTGATATCAATGCAAAAGGACGAAGGTCCAAGTCTTTAGAGACCTGGTGCTTCCCGTCTTGCTATATGGACCTGAGACAAAGACAGGACGCCTTCAGTACTGTGTCTCTTCAAAGAATCCTTGGGTACCGCTGATTTGATATCAAATAAGCGATTGCTCATGGAGTCCCGAATGAGGCACATTACCTGCATTGTGAGGAATCGACAGTTACAGCACTATGGCCATGTGGCGCAATTCCCTAAGGGTGATTCGGCTCACAGGATCCTCATTGTTGTGGACCCAAGTGGCTGGACCAGGCCAAGGGGACGCCCATTTAACACCTGGCTGCGGCAGACAGAGGGTCATTTCTGGAGGGTGGGACTGGACTGTGTGTCTGCCTGGGGGGTTGCCAACCAGAATCCTGAGCTGATTTGTCATGTGGTAGGTGTGACATGTTGTACCAGTGCATATTCCCCAACCTGACCTGACCTATGATCATTACGCTCTTCTTCTCAGTACTTCAGTTTTCTCCTATAGCCTCCTAATGTGAATTTCAGCCGGAATGGAAATTCAATGAGAGTGTGCCTTGTAATAAATTAGAGTCTTTTCTACTGCTAGTTTCTGCTTTTTGCTTCTGTGATACTGAAATGGAAATAGCAGGTTTAGAAAAATTGAATAGGATGGCTTTTCTATAGAACTACAGTAATCCCTCCTCGATCGCGGGGGTTGTGTTCCAGAACCCCCCGCGATAGATTAAAATCCGCGAAGTAGAAACCATATGTTTGTATGGTTATTTTTATATATTTTAAGCCCTTATAAACTCTCCCACACTGTTAACATTATTAAAGCCCTCTAGACATGAAATAACATCCTTTAGTCAAAAGTTTAAACTGTGCTCCATGCCAAGACAGAGATGACAGTTCTTTTTCACAATTAAAAGAATGCAAACATATCTTCTCTTCAAAGGAATGCATGTCAGGAACAGAGAATGTCAGAGAGAGAGAGAGCGCGCGAGCGAGAGAAAAGCAAACAATCAAAAAATCAATACGTGCTGTTGGGCTTTAAGTATGCGCACCGCGATAAAGCAGCCGCAAAGAAGAGAGCAATGTGAAGGTAGTCTTTCAGCATTTTTTAGAGAAGCATCCGTATCCTCTAGGCAAACAGCCTCTGTACAAACAGCCCCTCTGCTCACACTCCCTCCATCAGGCGCAGAGAATGTCAAAGAGAGTGAGAGAGACTAAGAAAAGCAAACAATCAAGCACCGCTTGGGAAGCACATCGTATATCATTGAGGAGTTTTATTTAATACGTCATACATGCTCTGATTGGGTAGCTTCAAAGCCATCCACCAATAGCTTCCCTTGTATGAAATCAACTGGGCAAACAAACTGAGGAACCATGTACCATAAATTAAAAGACCCATTGACCGCAGAAATCCGCGAACCAGCGAAAATTCTGTGATATATATTTAGATATGCTTACATTTAAAATCCGCGATGGAGTGAAGCTGCGAAAGTCAAAGTGCGATATAGCGAGGGATCACTGTATATCAACTTCGATTTTATTTGTAAAAAGCATTTCAGGAAATTAAATAAAAATTGAAAAAGGAAACATTATAATTTCCTCCTGGGGACAAATATAGTATGTTTATATATAATACGCTACCGTGGCTGTCCGTTTGTTTCTCCAGGATTTTAAATCACCTGTAGCTCGCAAACTGTTTGACCTATTGACCTGAAATTTGGTACATATATGCTACGTGACGTCTACTGTCCACTTTTGGGGTGATGATTTTTATTACTGTTTTATTTATATTTTATTTTATTGTAGAATCAACTCCTGGCAGCATGCACCACCTTTGCTGTCACTTCCTCTACCTCTTCATATCTTAAATCATTCTTGAGGCAGATTGAAGACTTAAGTGCCAGCTTAAGTGAAAAATTAAGAAAAACGTACTAAGTAATTGCAACACAAAACTGACCTAATCAGTTTTCATGTGAAAAGATGCAGATAGAAGAAGAGAAGAAGCGGACCGCTAGGGTGGAGAAAACAAGAGCTGCTCACAAAGCAGCAAGCACATTAACCTCCGAGCAAACAAATGCTAAACGAACAGAGAAAGAGTATGAAAACTATAAGTCAAGTGTGCAGTACGCCATTAGTGGTATCTAATATAATTACCATAACAAAGGAAGCTTTATCTGCTCATACTCCTATTGTTAATCTTATGTTGACTTTTCTTATTTTCGAGATTGCTTCTTATGGTATGTTCAACCAAAGTCAAAACACATGGTTTTAGGCCTGTTGCTTATTTTAAATGTCTGTGGTGCGAGTGCTATATTTCAGAATTTAGCATAGAATTTATGGTAGCCTGGTTCTTTTCTGAAGGTGGTTTCCAAGACGAAGTCCATTTCTTCTATGGTTGATAACACTGTATCTTACTATGGGATGGAAAATAAATGCCGCACATTGTATCAGTGTAAGTCATTCTGTAGTCAACAGGATTATACCCCCCATCCTTTGGTAAAAAAATGCAGCTTTTGAGTTTTGTCCAGGTAGTTTATTAACGTCACCATGCAGTCAGTGCAACTTTGTGTAAAGTATGTTTGCAACTGAGGCTCATGCCCTCAGCACTTTACCTTGAAAATCTTTGCAGGAACAACATTTTTAAGTGGATGCTTTGTGGGCAGACACAAACAATACATAATTTGTATAGCCATTTCTTCTTCAAAAACTCTGAATTCCACTATGAAATTGTGCACTTTAACCCTTAAAATATTTTAGATTTGCGCCCTCTCTCACCATAACCTATCGTCTATAGGGAAGGAGCGAAAGCTTTGCATTCATCAAAAATTGAAATCTTCGGTTTCCGGCAGATCTCAATGTTTTTGGGTTCCCTGATACCGAAAAACATTGATATCTCGATGATGGGTGTGTGTCTGTGTCTTTGTATCACAGCTTCTTGAGGACAGCTAGATGGAAAAATACCAATCTTGAATCTTAAGTCTGTTATGAGATGATGATGTGCCAATTAGTTTTTGAGCCAAATGGTGCAAGAGAAAGATGTACTCTAGAGGAACCCTCAAATATTGTAATTCTGCAATTACTTATGAATTCTTCTTGACAATTATTTTCGTAATGACTTATTTTATGATAAGAAAGATCAGCATCAGAGCAGTAAAGAATTACTGAAATGTTATGGAATAGTTTGGGTACCTTGGTTCCTAGGGTGCAAAGCCTACTGACGTTCATGTTTGGATTTTTCCAACATTACGCCATTACATGGAGGAAAGTAGGGCTTTCGTAATTGGGTTACCAAGCAAATGACCTGGAGTAAGTCAATGAACCTGCTTCTGCACCAATTGTAAAAAAAAATAAAAACAAAAATATGTAAGCAACAATAATGTATCTGGATCTTGTAAGTCATCATAGATATTGGCATCAACCATTAACATAAACATAAGCAACAATAAAATGACTTAAGTTCAGTGCAAGGCTGCAATAATAATATTATCAAAGGCTGACTTAATACTGATTACCTTGCAAAAGCTAGCATACTAATTATGGCAGAAATTGTAAAATCCAAATAAAGGATCCAGTGAATTAAAAATATCTAATATTTTATTTTTCAAAACAAGGGTCATCAATTCATCATTCAGTTCTGAGACTTCATTAAACATCACTCTACAACACCAAATGGCATTCCAAGTGCAATCACATAAGCAATGGAAGCTTTGTTTTGTAAAATTGAAATGTGTTAAGTTTCACCATTGCCTTAACCAGAATTTAGACAACCAACAGACAAAAAGAGTGTGGGTAATGCAGGATTTTTTACTGAGTTACCTGATACCATGCACAAAAAGCAATGGGGCAATCCATAAATGTTTCTATGTAAGTATTTAATGTAAAGGAACATAATATGTACAACAAACCTTCCTGGAGATAAACATATTAAATGTGCTACAAATGAATATTAATAACTTCATAAAAAAATAAGAAACTTTACTGTCAGTTACAGCCGTTGTTGTCTGCTACTTCCCCCTTATATTTTGAAACATAGCAGAGCTGAAGAAAGATAAATGAGCTCTCTGCCAATGAAAGGAAACAGATCTCCTATCTGGCATCACACTATTTACTGACATTAAGAATGATAATATCCATCAGCGTTCTGCCAGACCCTGAGTGGGCTGTGTAGAGAACAAAGCTGTAGCTGTCTACCTTTTGATACGGTTACAAGGAGATGTTGATGTACCTGCCATTCAGGTGCAAATAATGTCATCACTGCTGCCTAGATCAGGGCTTTTAACTATAACACTGCAGAGAAGAAAAGCTATCTTTTGGTCTTTTTTTTGTTTAATTTCAGTGAGCATGAAGAGTAAACTGAAGTTAATGAGGTTGCAATCAACAAGGGATTAAAGCTTATAATGGGAGTAAATGTAGATTCCACATTGTCAACTTATTAGTCAGAATATACTGCAAATATTGTACTGCTTAAAAAAAACTGGAAACTTTTTGAATGCGCTTTTTTTTTCTTTAGTTTCCCTAAAGTCATACATTCCAATAAATGGCATTGATTCTGTGCCATCAAAACAACTTTGTCCTTCCTAAAAGGTTTCATGTGCTTTGTAGTTAAGCCATGTGAACATATACAGTATGTCACTATACTTTACATTTTATAGCTGGGTTTGGCTGAAGTGGCTTTTATAACACTGATCAGAAAAAAACTGATGTTGGAACAGAAATTAAATCATAGTCTTTTGTTAAAAAATGCCAAATTCTGTTGCAGACGTTACACTCCCTGAATCTGGTTCAAACCAGATTATTCCGTATGTAGACCTGTTAAAGCAGCATGAATGATTTATTCTCTACTTTCTGTAATTCAGTCATCTTATTCTGGACTCTTCCTTGTCCAAGCCCGACTACTCAACACAAAGGCAGACTCGTCAAGCTTTCCATTTGATAAAATACAATGAAATCATAATATTTACACCATTATATTGTATATTAATGGCAGAATGTTTAGAGATCTATATATTTTAATAATGTTTTTTAAACAACAAATAATATAAACCCAAAGTAAAAGACAACACAGAGAGCCACCAAACTTTCAATAAAGATATTAATCAGTTGCATACATATTGCTACTAGACCTGTGTTACTGCTGGATGCTTTACATCTCACTAATGGCTTTGTTTAATTTAAAACTCATTTACAAAATATTCTCAGAGAATAAATTGTGGTTACCATACAGGAGATGTCTGTCCCAAGACACAGAATGATGATGCTCCCCGGCTGAGTCCCATGCTTTAATGTAGAGCTGGATGTCTCAGAAGGGGATCCTAGAGATGTCCAAAGAACAGACATTGATGGCGTAAAGAGGACCCTTACATTACTTCAGTGGGTGAGTGACAGCAGCCGTAGATATGTGATGGCAACATTAAGGGTGTAGCTGATAATCAAACCCTGGGCATCTGTGCACTGTCAGTTCTTCTGATATTTTTTTAAAACAGGACTGAACTGCAAATGGACACACTTTGAGATCATACAGTTATTCAACCAACTATTTCACATGCTTTTTAAACTGTATTCTGATGCATATCATTTGAGGAGATCTTCAGTTTTCATTTTAGACTACTGCATAGTGTTGTGCTTCCTACTGTTTGTCATATACAGTATGCAGAGTGGCTTAAATACAGTAGAAAAATAGATTATTATCAGTAATACAACTTTTATTAATTTGCTTGCTGAATATTTGCATCCCGGTTGCAATTATAGAAGGGTCATTTATATTGTAACTGTAAGTGGGTGAAACTATTCTCTATCCATCCATCCATTTTCCAACCCGCTGAATCCGAATACAGGGTCACGGGGGGTCTGCTGGAGCCAATCCCAGCCAACACAGGGCACAAGGCAGGAACCAATCCCAGGCAGGGTGCCAACCCACCGCAGGACACACACAAACACACCCACACACCAAGCACACATTAGGGCCAATTGAGAATCGCCAATCCACCTAGCACTCTATTTCACATAAATATTTTGCATTGAATTTACAAATTACAATATAACACATTTTAAAAGACAGTATGGTCAGCATTCATCTGCAAAAAGAAAAAATAGATGAAACTGAATTCCAAAAAGACATAAAACCAACTGGATTTGTGAAGGCACTTGAAAATTACACTGGTGAAAACCCTCGGCAGCCAGACAGTTCTGCTTTTAACTTTCTTTACATTTTCTCAGGTTGGAGTTAGCGGATCCATTTTCTGATTACACATTTTTCATTGCAAGGTTGAGACGCTGGTGCCAACCTTGATGGCAACAGGGGAACTAACCCAGGACAGTGCGCCAGTCTACCACAGCTGTACCCAATTCAGATACAACAGTTATTCAAACCTGGTTTCTTTGTACAAGAAAGCTGCATATGCTAGAAAAATAACAAATAGATACAGGGAGAGCATCTAAACTCCAAACAGAAAGTGAACATACTAGAATCAGATATCAACTTTTATATTTTTTTTTTACTAATGTAAAGTAATGCTTTAAATGTCCCTGCCATTATAAGACGCGGTTTTGAAAAAGAAGCCAGGTCACCAAATGGTAACACATTAAGCTGATATGCAGTGGCACTCAAACTTTTAACTACAATGACTTTATTTCATTTGCAAAACACGTGTCAGTCCAGCATGAGTACCTGAGGATCACCTCCAAGGCTCTTCTAAGACACGCCAGAACAGGAGAGAGCGCTGTCGTTACCAGTCTTGTTTCTTCCTTCCGCAGCTCCAAGAAGATGTCGAATGAGGGCATTGTACCCACCCACAGCGTTAAGAGTAGGTCTCACCCCTTCAGGTCAGAGCCATATAACTGCGGGTTCATATTTTTCAGACACAGACTTTCAAAAGAACAGAGCTCCTGAACAGATCTGCTCGATACGGGGGCTTTAAAGAAGAAGCCATTTAGGGCAACTGATGTGGCCAACGTGTTGGAGTTTTAAGGTATGTGGTGCCATCCACAGCCAAGCCATTGTGCGTACAGTAAGTATCAGACTACAGAGCTAGACAGAAGACTTCACACTTTTAATTCAAAACATGCATCACCTTTGCAATAATTGACAACAGAGCTTTTTTTTGTTTGCAAGAAAATTAAACTGGGCGGCCCGGTTGACTCCCCAACTATTTCTTGGGATCCCTTTGAGTTATTTGAACAAACTACTGTGTGGCGTAGTGCTTTGGGCATTGGACTTCAAACCCTGAGGTTGTGGCTTCAAATCCCGCTACTGACACAGTGTGACCATGAGCAAGTCACTTAACCGGCCATTGCACCAACTGCAAAAACAACAGAATCTCAAATGTTGAAAGCCGCCATGGATAAAGGCGCCAGAAAAAAAAAATAATAATAATAACACATTTTTCCCTAATTAAAAAAATGCATGATTTTTAGTTTTTACAATCTGTAGCCTATTTTTATTTTATATGGATATATTAAAAACGACAAATGAATTTCAAACCTACACCAAAAACAACCCTAAAGTAAAGTAAGTAGAGCCTCTTTGTAAATGCCATTCAAGGTCTACTCGGTCAAAAAAGTACCATATAATTAAATAACAAATCAATCACAAAATGACATGGCTTGACAAAAATGGGTCAAGTGGCAAGCAGCCACATTGTGCCCCTGAATATGCCATTTAATGTTTGACTGTCAAGCACTCTTGTTTACCAAACTGCATCGACTGTCATTTTAACAGTTAATAATTAGGCTTCCACTGCTTCGAAACAGAATGCCACATAACAAAAGCAAACGTTAAGTGTGTTAGCTATACTTGCCACTTGTATAAATAGTTGAAGGGATGATTAATGAGTTGAGGAGTAGAACTAAAGCAGCAGTGTGAAGAAAGACAAAGCCCGCCTGCACAGCTGCCTGCAAATACAAGACAAGCTCTGTCCAAGAAAATAATTGAAGAAAGTGGCAAACAAACCAGAAATTAAATAAATAAATACACTTAACGGACAGCTTGTGAAGACTTCATTTAGCCCAGGCATTATGACGTTCCCAGTCCTTGATTAACATTTTGACATGCTCAGCTGAAAGGGTCAGGCAGACTTAAAACACACATTTGAGGGGGAAAACGCACATTCTTTTGTGACAGTGTGAGAAAGGGAAAAAGAATGAAAAGTCCCCCAAATAATTTCAACAAGAACCTTCAATTCTCTATTGAGGAGCATGCCAAAATTGACTTGTTTTTTAAAGTTATTTTGTATCTAAACAAAGAGATAGGCAGAAAGGCTTCAATGGCGCAGCAGGAGTTCCTCAACAGGCCTTTTTTTATGCTAGATTAGGATCATGGGAAGAACTTAGGTTTCCTGACTATTTTTTAAAGCAAAACACCAATATAAAAGTCTACCATTTGGTTTGCACTTTTCACTGCATGCTAAAAAGCAGATTGGATCTTTACAGTTTATTAAAATGACCTTAAAAAAGTGAGCTGCTGTATCATACATTGTAAATATGAAAGTAGAATATGCTTACTTTTCACACATCCTTTCAGTGAATGCATCTGACAATGAATGGACACATGAAGAGATCTAACTGAGGGGTCGCACACTAAAGCTGTGTGTTAAAGCGGTTGTTTTATTTATGGTAAGGGCATACAAATGATCAAAATTTATAACTATTTAGGAATTTTGTATAAAATGTATCATGAATCACCAGCTTTCCCTTAGGCTCTCAATGCTCAGTGAGCTGTTGTAAATGATTTAAAACGAACCAATATTAAAATCATTTTTTTCCATGGCTAATTGTAAAATCAGTGTAAGCAGGTGAGCCACGCAAACATAAATCATGTTTTGACATACTATAACATGTTAGCTGCTGAGCCCCTATGAGATGCTTCAGGGCATTTCTTTGCTTTACATTCTTGACTCACAGCTTCCTTCAGTTTTAGCCATATATACAGTACATACATGCACACATTCAAGTTCTTGTCTTTGATAAAAAATTGTTTTTTAAATCAAGGTATCATTAGATTGAATTAAAAATATAGTCAAGATATTACTAATGGTACAAATGGCTATCACATTACAAATGACTGATATATAATTTATTACTTTCAATATAATAGCAAAGCCCCACTTACACCAGCCTTTAGTCCAGTGTCCCAGTACAATACAATACAATACAGTTTATTTTTGTATAGCCCAAAATCACACAGGAAGTGCAGCAGTGGGCTTTAACAGGCCCTGCCTCTTGAAAACCCCCCAGCCTTGACTCTCTGAGAAGACAAGGAAAAACTCCCAAAAAAAACTTGTAGGAAAAAATGGAAGAAACCTTGGGAAAGGCAGTTCAAAGAGAGACCCCTTTCCAGGTAGGTTGGGCATGCAGTGGGTGTCAAAAGAAGGGGGTCAATACAATACAATACACAGAACAGAACAATCCTCCAGTAGTAAACTCTCTTAGCTAATCATTCATTTAATCATGTCTAAATGGTGGGTTATTAGAGAAACCTTTATCATTGTGTTAGCATGGCTGGATCCTGTTATTCTGTTCAAAAAAACAAGTAAATTATCTTTGCTTGGTGAAAAGATACTAGCATTCACAAAGTTTAATTCTGTGTTCAAAAATGGCCAAAACAAAAACAACTTTCTTAAGAAACACATCTGTTCTATCGTTATTCTAGGCAACAGATTGCAAAAAAACTGACGATTTCATACAAAGACAACTGTCTTGAGACAAGAAAGCAAACTGGATTTAACCAGGTAAAGGGGAAGGCCCAGATTTACAATTTCCCAAAAGATTAAGAACGTCATAGAGTTAAAAAGTCTATAGTTAGAGGAACAAACATCCACCGAGTCCTCAGATGGCTACTTCTTTAATTATACAGCAAATACAAGTGCCATCTTCAACAGTGGAAAAATGTCTCCAGGATGCTGGCCTTAGAGACATTTTCAAAGGAAAAAGCCATATTGAAAACTGACAAATAAAAAGAAAAGGTTAAAATGGGCAAATATTTGGAATTGTCCTGAAATACACAGTCTAATACTTGTTCATTTATTTTTAAGCCCATTTTAACCTAACATTATAGCAGATGACACTACCATTTAACACGCAATATTTAAGGAAACAGCCAACTGACATGTTTCTTTAAAATGATGCTTTGTTCTGGCTATTTTTCAACCCAGAATAGGGCTTTAGCAATGCCAGTCTTGCAATCCAAGGAAAGACAATTTATTTACATTATATAACAGAATAACATATTTCAGTGGTGCTAAAGCAACTACAAAGGTTTATCTAATAATCAATTATCATTTAAACAGGACTAATTAGGGATGATCTACGGGAGTTGACCATTAGGACACTGAAGGCATGGCTGCTGAGAACAGGGCTTTGTAGCCCTATGTGAATAATTTTATAATTAATATAATTTTAAATCAATCATGTCAAGAAGTAATCTCCATTTACAACATTAGGAATGTGTGGCTATACTTTTACATAAATTAATGATATTTAAATTTTAAAAAGTATAAATTAATTTCAAAAATATGAAAATGTCTGGGTTATGACGAAATTCAGAATACTACTGTATCTTTTGAATGTCTTGGGAAACTGGAGACCTCAAGAAATTGTGTAAATTATACAAACCCTTTGCGGCAGTCCTATTCAAAGGAGTGACATATCATAGGAGTGACATAACAAAGGAGTGAAACCTCACATATAAATTTCAAAGGAGTGACAACCATCCAACCAACCATCCAAGTGGTAGGTGAGACGACAACAATTTTTTTGGCGAGCATACTTTCAGTTGTGTGTGGTAGGTAACTCATTATGTCACTCCAATAAAATGTCACTCCTTTAATATGGTATTTATGTCACTCCTTTGTTATGTCACTCCTTCGATACAGACCCATTTTGCGGTTATGTCACCATGCTTTCCAAGTTTTAAAACAAATTATATTTAATAAAAATAAGAAAAATTTGAAAAATTCAATGACACCATACAGCCTATCAAGCTCATTTGGTTAACTAATGCCTGTGTTGTTCCAGTACAATGCAGATCGTAAATATACAGCAGACTATTACAATCTTGCGATCTTGTATTTATGTTATCATCCAGTTGAAGGTCAGAACGTTTCTGGTGTGCTCCGTAAAAGCAACTGACAGTTTTACCATGAAAAATCCATAGTATTATTTGTTTGTCATTTAATATTTGTTTTTGCTAACTATATTTTCATCTTGCATTATTCTTATTGTAACAATGTTGTAGTGGTAATAGAATTAAATCAATCTAATAATAATATTAATTTAATTGATTTTTTTTTTGTCATCAAAAATTCTGCATGAAAAAACGTATTACTACACCACAAAACAAAAATTAATTTGTCATGTTGAGTTTTTTTAATTATATTTTTCTCAAACAATTTAAAAAAAAACGTAATTTTCCTCCCGGTCAACAGTGGGTATTTCAGCTAGTACTTTATAAAGCCAGTCAGAGTTTCTGCTTCAGTTGCAGGAATTGGTAGTCTGTTGCAGACTTCCATTAAACCCTGTGTGCAGAAGTGCTTGCTGGCTTCCATCTTGTACATGCTTACCTTAAATTTACAATACAGTAATCTCTCCTCGATCACGGAGGTTGCGTTCCAGACCCCCCCGCGATAGGTGAAAATCCGCGAAGTAGAAACCATATGTTGGTATGGTTATTTTTATATATTTTAAGCCCTTATAAACTCTCCCAAACTGTTTATAAATATTCCCCGCACAGTCATACAGCATAAACGCTTTGTATTCTCTTAGTTATTAGGTAAGATTCATTGAAATTATGTATGTTAACACACTGTTTATATACAGAAAACCTAAATATTATTTTAAAGATATTGAGTGTCTCCGATATCACATATGTTACAGATATTACGATAGACAGGCCACCAGCAATAAATACGTACAATGCAAGAAAAATTGTATACAGTAAATGTGTGTACAGTGACAGTAAACATACGTACATGTACTAAGTACTGTAAGTAGAAAATTAATTATGGTTACTCACCAACAATGACACGATGACTTGTCCGATAACGATGAGTTTAGTTTTACTGCACAACAAAGGAGAGCGTTACAGCTCTTCTAAAGGAGCCTCTTCAGGCGACTGTGTAGCATCGCCGTTGTTCTTCTTTAATCCAAATCCCTAAAGCAGATTCCATCCAGACTACTGCCTTATTACATCCACTTACAACTCATTTTGCACCCTGGTTAAAAGGACACTGCGGCCGTAGATCTTATATTCCTTTCCTACTTTTTAAATAAAAAGAATCGTAACCTCATTGATGCTGTAATGGCGTCCTACAGCAGTGTAGCTTTTCCCTTCCTTCAACATATCCAAAACATTTACCTTTTCGGCAATCATTAACATCTTCCGGTGGTGCTTGGGCACGGCCCCTGAAGCAGTAGCAGGAGCAGATCATTTTGGAGCCACAATAAAGGGCTTGACTATGCACAAAGATAAACACAAAAGAGCACAAAAGTTAACTCTTTACACAGCGAAACACGATGCTGAATGAGCAAGATGACACTTCCTGGTTAACGTTGCAGAATCGAATTCAGTGCTCTCCGTCACTGAGCCATTCAGCACACAGGAACTTAACTCCGTTCTCTGATTGGTTAGCTTCTCTGCCATCCGCCAATAGCGTCCCTTGTATGAAATCAACTGGGCAAACGAATTGAGGAAGCATGTACAGCAAGTAAAAAGACCCATTGTTCACAGAACCCGCGAAGCAGCGAAAAATCTGCGTTATATATTTAGATATGCTTACATATAAAATCCGCGATAGAGTGAAGCCGCAGAAAGTCGAAGGGCGATATAGCGAGGGATTACTGTAGTGTCTTATAGTATGTGATTCACAACTGAACTGAAAGACTTGCAGCTGCATTATAATAATTATGGTTAATAATTCGTTAGCCTAAGATTTTATATCTATATAAGAGCATCTATATATACATCAACAAATCATTCTTTAAGAAACTAGACTCAATTATAACCTAATTTACTTGGAATTTAAGACGTACATGTATACAAAAGGCAACTCTACAAAGACATAAAGCAGAAGGTGGCATGGCCCTACCTAACTTTCAGTTTTATTATTGGCCGGCAAGTATACATAAAAATATGTAAATCAGCACTAATTAATGAATTTACACCAGCCTAGTCAGTAATAGAAATTGGAAATTACTGCTGTACTTCTTTACTTCTTGCTCTATATGCACCATGCACTTAATAATGCAACCTAAAATCTTGCATCAACCACATTTATCTCGTTCAAAATTGTCCAATCTGTATCCTGGGAAAGATTCAACTTGCAAGCGGTGCCATCTAGATTCAGCATCACTAAGCCATATGTTTTTGGAAAGCACCAAATTAACCCATTTTGGACAAAAATCTTTAAATCTTAATCAAACCCAAACCCATTAACAGCCATATCTGGTGTATTTCCAGACAGACTTAAAGTGGAGAAGGACAAATTGATTGCAATTGCTGATACCACACTACTAGCATAAGACTTATCTTGCATAACCGAAAGAATCCCTAACCACGTTTTATAAGTCAGTTGGTAACTGCCATTCTGTGTTACTTGAATTTGGGAAAAAACTAATTCTAACTTAAGGAATTAATTTACCTGCCTACACTTCAGTTTAAAGAATGAAATCAATTATTATATAACCTGATCTTTTAAACTACAAAGGTTAAAAGTGCCTGCCAAGAATACTACAGCGTCTTTTCACAGTTCCAACTAGACTTCAACCTCAGCTTGTCCTTTTAGCAAAGGCAGAAGGCAACAATGCACCCTGAACGAAATGCCATTCCATCAGAGAACACACCAACGCACACCTATATGCACCCACTAAGCACAAGTGTGGGATGAAAGCACCAGAGAAACAGCAAGGCCAAGAAAATACTACAAAAATAAGCCCAGGTGAGAATTAAATCAGGGTCCTATGTCAATTCGGGTCCAGCTGGGAAGCATGCACTGGCACAGTGTGTTGCCACACTCACCACATGACAAAACAGCTCGGGAACCCAGTTGGCAACCCCCCCAGGCAGATACCTGGTCCAGTCCCACTCCCTAGAAATGACCATCTATCTGCTGCAGCCAGGTGTTATGTGGGCATCCTCTTGGCCTGGTCCAGCAGCTCGGGTCCTCAACAGCGAGGATTCTGCGAGCCGGGTCACCTTCAGGAAATTGCACCACATGGCTGTAACTGGCACTCCCTCACAATGTAGGTAATGTGCCTCATTCAGGACTGCTCACATTAAACACAAAGTCAAACCAGAGGTACCTAAGGGTTTTCCAAAGAGACACAGTACTGAAGCAGTCCAGTCTTCGTCTCAGGTTACTGCTAAGTGTCTCACAACCATATAGGAAAGCAGGAAGCACCAGGACTCTAAAGACTTGGACCTTCTTCAAAGATATTTGGAATTCCACACACCGCTTTCTAGTGACGTTCCGACCCCCACCATGCTCTCCCAATCCATTTACTGACTTCATACGAAGAGTCACCAGAGACATGAATGTCACTGCCGAGGTAAGTAAACCTCTCAACAAGGTTGACACTCTCTCTGCAGACTGACACACTGCTAATTTGAAGTACTCTAGAAATTAAATAATAAATGAAAACACAAATGTAACAGGAAAAAATTAATAGAAATATCTTTTCAATTGCTGAGGTTCTTTATAACATAACACATTTTCTTTTTCATGTCACAATTTTTATATAACATATAAAATAAAATTACTGATAATATTTTCTAATTATACCATTATTATTGTGCTAGTCAATATATTCTATAATAAATATTTACTTTGATGAAATAATATACATTAAAAAAGAATTTAGAAGTGATTAAAAGCACTACGTGGCTAGCCTGTAAGAAGTGCATAAGCAACCTATTCATGCTCCCTCCCCATTTGCCCTCTAAAAAGCCGGAGTTCATCAACAATATCTTGAAAACATGGCACAGGCATGTTGATTCTCAAGTGTCCCATAGTTTGCAAATTATCTGCTGGGGCATCTCTGCTTAAAATAGCTACGTCCATCTCATTGCCTTACTGGACTGAAATCTGGGCAAGTCAGACCATTAAGCAGAAGTCACTGTCATGTTCCTGGAAAGATTCCAGAACTTCCTTAGCTTTGGGGCATGTAGAATTATCCTGCTGAAACAGCACATTCACAGTTGGGCACACTGCTGCTATGAGTAGATTGGCAATGAAGCTCAGATATTCTGTGGCATTCAAACGTTGCTATGTTCAATTTAAGTGACTGAATATGTGGTTAAAAAATGCACAGCCTGCATTGTTGACACAATAACTCGGATCTCCCATCACTGTGAGTCGGGACTCATTAGGCCAGGTTTTGTTTCCCATTCATAAAGCATACAATGCTCTGGCTCCTTTCTCCATTGTAGCCACACTTATTTTCTGCTTACAAGAGCAAAACTTCCAGTGACTTCCAGTGACCACCACCATTCCCCATCAGTAACTGAATAAAAAAGTTTGATATGCCTCTTGCAGCAAGCTCCACTGCTGCCACTCTCGTGGTTAGTTCATTTCAACAATGGTCTGTTTCTAACTACTGGTTTGCTATTGACTGGATGTATTTTGGAATGTGATATATTGTTGAGGCGGCACGGTGGCACAATGGTAGCGCGGCTGCCTCGCAGTCAGGAGACCTGGGTTCGCTTCCCAGGTCCTCCCTGTGTGGAGTTTGCATGTTTGCCCGTGTCTGTGTGGGTTTCCTCTGCGTGCTCCGGTTTCCTCCCACTTTCCAAAGACATGCAGGTTAGGTGTATAAGAGATCCTAAATCGTCCCTAGTGTGTGCTTGGTGTGTGTGTGCCCTGCAGGGGTGCCCTGTCCGGGGTTTGTTTCCTGTGTTGGCTGGGACTGGCTCCAGCAGACCCCTGTAACCCTGTAGTTAGGATATATCGGGTTGGATAATGTTGAACACCTATGACATTGCCATATAAGAAACCCCCAGCAAAGATGCTATTGCTGTTACAATTATTACTATATGCCAAGATGCACTGAACTGAAAACAACTGAAATGTTTAGACTTCTTCATTTTCTCTTCAAAATATACAGATGCATGATTTAAAACAGTATGGTTCTGCACATACTGTATTATAGAGTCACTATGGAGCAGTCAATTATGCTGGAAAAGCAAGCGAACCTAATAAAGTGGCCATTCAGCATGGTAACTAGGCACTAATGACCCATGATCCAGAGAGCATACAGATGTGGTTAAGAAGGCTAACAAATGGTAGATTAAATAACAGGATGTGTAGAGTGCAAGTTATAGGAAATTGTACTTAAGCTATATAATGCACTGGTGAGGCTGAATAGTTTTCTGGTCTCCATATTACAAAAAAGACATCACAGCATTAGAGAAAGTCTGGAGAAAAGTGACTAGGCTGATTCTAAAACTGTGAGGTATGAGCTATGAGCAGAGATTAAAGGAGCTGAACCTTTTCTGTTTAAATGGTTACATGACTGAAGTGTTTAGAATTATGTAAGAAATTAGTGCATTGGATCAAAGTTAGGGATAGGGATAGGCTTAGGGTTAGGGTCAAAAAGAACATGGAGATACAGTTGGAAACTTAAGGGAAGATGTTGCAAAATTGTTAGAAAGGTTTTCTTCATAAACTGAACCACGGACATGTGGAATACATCTCCAAGTAGTTTGGTAGAGAATAAGACTTTAGAAACTTTCAGAACTAGAGTTGATGATATTTTGGTAAAAGTGGGCAAATGGGATTAGTAGGCTTCATTAGGCTGGAAGGCCTGCTATTACCAAAATTTGTGCTTCATCAAAATATCCAAAGTATGCAGGTCATTTTGTCCATAGAAGAAAAAAAAAAAACTTTATACAACCAATGATATTATCACAGCATTTCAGCCTCTACAATTCAAATAATTGGACGTTTCTATTATTTTTGACTCCACAGTCTTTAATATGTTTCTGATTGTTAAGCACAAGAAATGCCTTCTGCATGAACTGGCTCAAATTCGAGGGGCAGTTCTTACCTTGCCACTTAAATGGAGTTAACAGGTTCAAGAAAAAGATGGAGAGACATGTTCCACATGACAAAGAAATAGAAATACAAATAAAAGTGTGACTGTGGACTAACAGTGTAATCTAAAAGCACATCCTCCATCAATATGGCATTGCTTATTTACAGTAAAGCTCACTGTAAATGTAAATGTTAACACATAATCATTCATAATAAAGTATGAACCTTATAAATGGCGTATGTGTTCTCATTGCCTTGTAATTTATTTCAGTCTTCTAGCTGCTTTCTCCGTATCATTCTCATCATTAGTATGGATTATCATGGTCTTGCTCTGCTTAAATATGGTAGAACAATTAGCCATTGTGCAAAATATCCTGTGGTAGTTGGGGGGTATCAATTAATGCTCCAGTTTTGTTTGAACACTGAAAACTTACTCTGATACTATTGTATATAGTGTACAATATATCTTCTATGGAGAATGCTGTTTCTTAGCATATCCATACATCTGAAATGTTTTATGTGGATGAAGCCCATTATACACAGATGCACAATGAGCAAACAAAAGCCATACTACCTTGGACTTCCGGCTAGATGCTGTGTGTGCAGTGCTACAATGGCTATTTCATCTTACAGTTATAGCTCTGGTTAGGTAAGAGCAAAGAAGGTAGATGTATGTCACTCTGAGTGTAAAGCGGTGCTTCCCCGTTAACAGGAGCACTATTGGTATCATGGTATCAGCCATCACTGCCATTTTCAGCAATGCACTGCCACATTCTTCAGCATCACACCTAAGCAAGCACTTTCATTTGTGCTTTAAGCTCCTGTTTGTACTTTTTCTGTAATGGTCTTCATCTTCTTCCTTGAATCCTCTGAAGGATTGTCAAAGAACACCCTTCCCTTCTCTTTTAGGTGGGCTACTGCCAAGCAAGAATCTAACTATACCCAATGTGTAAAATGATCATAAGCAGATGATTTCTGCCCAAGCACTGGACTGCTTGATGGTTTTAGAAATACGACAGACTGATACAATATTTTCCTGCTCACCCAGTAATGGAAAGTGAGTAATCTGTAACACCGTAAAATACTTCTAACATTAATTTTCGGGAAACTCCACTACAGGTTTGATTTTCATGCTTTTACGAGGTGCAGAGAGTTATTAAGAAGTCACAGACACCACAGGACCCCTTGTATTGTGCATCCTGAGTATACTGGTAACAGAGTGGCCTCAGAAAAGCAGTATTTAGCACAGTTCCTTCAAGGACAGAGCATTATGGCTTTAAACCCCATTCCCCATTTCTAGGTGCATTCACATAAAATGTCTGTAGCACTGTTTGTGAAAGCCCTTGTCTGTCTATCTGTCTGCATAAGACAACTTACCCTTCTGCGGACCAATGGCTACACTGTCTAACTAGTTATTTTCCGTGGAGTCTACATTTACTCTTCATGTCTGTGAGAGCTGTCCTCTCACATCATGCCATATGGGCCACTCTCTATGGGGTTTATTCTTCCAGCATCTGCACAGATATCCTAAAGAGGTACATGCTAGGTTAAACAGCACCTCTAACTGGGCCTGTTGTGTCTGAACATTGGTGTGTATGTGAATGGACCCTGGCATTGTACCCAATGCTCTGGCCTCCAATGACCCTGAATTGAATGAAGCTGAATTAAGAACATGAGACAACAGTATATAGTAATTCTCCATTAAAGCCAGAAACTAAGGCTTCATGTAGCAAGTTAGACTGCGTTTGTTTTTAAACGCTCCTCACTCATCTGCATTTTCAACAGTGAGCTTTAGAAGTCAGTGAAGTTAAATAATACAGTTTTGTAAAAACAGCATAACATTAATAAAGATAAAAAATAAAATGACTATAATTATGACCTAAACTTTTAAGGATGAACAACACACTTACCAAATGTAACATTTAATAAACAGTTTAGCATGAAAACTCACATGTTGTAATAACAAACTGCCTTTCTGTCATACAACTCTCTTGTATTAACTAACAGAAACACTGCACTACCAGGACAAATAAGGTGATAGAATTTACCTGAGAACAGACGTATGTTCAGATCTCGTTAATGATGCAAGATAAATATCTGTATAATATATACTATTTTACATTTTACAGAAATTATTTTCTTGCCCTTTAAAAAGCCGCGGATATTCCCTCTGCAAAAAAGACCACATAATTCCCTGTTCAGACTGGATATAGAAAAGAATCTCCCCTTTTGAAAATATTCATGTTTTGTTGCTTTACAGCCTAAAATGAAAACACACACACAAATATATTTTTCAGCTTTATTTACAACCTATGATATCCAAGTCAAAGACATAATAGCAATAGTTCAGAAAAAAAATAATAAAAAACAACCACCGCTGAGACTGATAAAGGATCACCCCTCCTAAAAATACTTGTAAACTCAGTCAGGGGTAAGTAATCACCTTCTCCATTGCACACCATTGTAACTGGCGTCCACCAGTAGTCCACTGGAAGCATAAAACCAGCTGTTCCTGGAGCATCCCAGTGCTTGGTAGTACAACTGAAAGCAAACAAATGACAATGGGTGGCAAGGCACTTTCAAAAGGTCTCAGGGATTAAGTTGTGGTCAAGCACATGTCAAGAGATGGATACAAAAAGATTTTAAAAGTTTTATCAAACCATAGGAACAAAGTAATGTCCATAATTAAGAAGTGGTGTTTCTAACTACTGTACTAAGTTCCTCTCAAACTGGACTGAAGAGTGAGGAGGTCAAAGAGGCTACCAAGAGGCCAATGGCAACTTTGAAAGAGTATCAGGACTTTATGGCAATGAGTAGTCATTGTGTGTATGTGAGAACAATACCACAAGTGCACCACAAATGTGACTTGAATGGGTGGGTTGCAAGAAAAAAGCTACTCATCAAAAAAGGCCACATTAAGTCTCATTTGAGCTTTCATAAAAAGTGCCTTGAAGTTCCCGAGGCCAAGTGGAAAACGTGTTATGTTCAAAAGAGACCAAAATCGAAATACGTGGCTTCAACACAGTGGCGTAGCGTGGATGTCAGCCGCCCGGGGCGGAGGAAAATTTCGCCGCCACCTTATTTAGGTATTTCAATTTAAAACACTAAAATATACAGTAATTCTTTGCCGCCCCCTAAAAGTGCCGCCCGTAGTTGGGCCGCCCCTGCCGTGCCCACTACGCTACGCCACTGCTTCAACACCAAATGGTACACATGGTGGAAAGCTCACCATCCAGAACACACCATACCTACGGTAAAGCATGGGAGTAGAAGAAATCTGTTGTGGGAGTATTTCTCTGCAGCAGGGACTGGGGCACTTGTAAGTGTAGAAGGAAAAAATGGATGGGGCAAAAACCAGCTGCCCTCTGCCAGAAAGTTGAAGATGGGTAAGAAGATTCACATTTCAACATGACAATGCCCCAAAGCACACACCAAAATTGACCACACAGTAGCTGAAGGAGAAAAACGTGAATGTCCTTGCATGGATTAGTCACACCCCAGTCCGGAACCCTATTCAAAATCTGCGGAATGATTTGAAGTTTGCAGACCACCAGCGGTCACCATCCAATATGACTGCGCTTGAACAATTCTGTAAAGAAAAGTAGGCAAATATTGCTCAGTCAAGATGTGCAAAGGTGGTAGAGAAGAATCCCAACAGACTTAACTAGGTAATTAAAGGAAAAGGTGGTTGAACAAAGTACTGATACAGGGTGTGGTAATCCTTCATAAATTCAAACTTTATTAGTTTTTTTATTTATTATTATTTTATATGTTTGACTTGAGTAAATAAAAAAGAAACAATATTTGTGTGTGTGTTTTCATTCTAGGCTGTAAAGCAACAAAAATGGGAATATTTTCAAAAAGGGGGATTCATTTCTATACACACTGTAAGTCATCCATAATGTCTATTAGTTCTTTTTTGCACTGTTTGCTGTATCACCTTAAGATCCTGCTCATCACCCTCAAAGCTCTGAAATCCAAGAGCTTGCCATCACTTCTTGCCCTTTATAAACCTGGGAAACAGGCTGAAATCCCATGAAGCCGACTCTAAGCACTACTGAAGTACATTTAGTCACCTCTGAGGTACCCTCTCTCCAAAGTTCGCTCACAGTGTGTGTGTTCATTAGAAGCCAGTGAAGTTTACATTAAGATCTATACGGCAGTCATCTTTATAAAATCGTCATTGTCAGCTTTTACCAGTGACACTTCATTATTTTCAGTAGAGTTATCCACATTTTTACAGATGATTGTTTTCCTGTGATGCCTACTGGTTATTCTCTGTTATTTTCTGTGAACTAACACTTTGTTGATGGTTTTGAATGGTACTGCTTTTCACTATAAAAAAGACATTGAGGATTAGAAAGTTACTTACTGATGCATCTTTCCTAACAGATTCAAATTCTCAGGTGAGTGTGTGCTTCATAATAATTACTGTATATGTTGTGAGGGTGCTATAAGCACATTTAAGTATTATTCTGATTGGACCCAAGAAAAGAATTTTTGGCCGTTCACTGTCCAATTTTTGATCATATCATTTATAGTTCTCTTATAAAACTACTTCTTTTGGCCTGACAACAAAGTTCACTCATTTAGAGTTCTCATTCAAGATGGCTAACCATTTCAGGCTGTGGAGATCCTATCCTTGTGTAGCATCGTGGACAAAATGCATAGGCCCTACTTCAACTGCTTGGTAATGCTTCTGAAGTAGAAACTACCCCATCAAATTAGCAAAAGAACTTTCTCTGCCTCTATGGTGCTGTGCAGGTGAGCTCAGTAACTATTAAACTGAAATGTTACAGAAACTAATAGAAAAGTTAACCATCAGGTAAATCAAAAAGTACAGTAGACCTCACTGTAACAAAAAACTTTTGGGAAAACGTGTTTAACAGATTTGTTAAAAGCAGTCGGGTTCTCCACTTCAACTTCATAACTCACAAGTTTTGTTTCCACAATACTTTGTGTATGAAGAAGTACTTTCTGGCATCTGTCTAAAATGCAATTCCCCGTCATTTTCTTCAGTTTGTAGCCCTGCTTAAAATGTATAATGTCCTTTGCTGTAGCAAACATAAAGCAACATAAATAGTTCATCATTAAAGTGTCAGTTAGTTAAAAAAGCAGTTGTCAGTTTAAACATAATTTAAAGGAAACATTTTCAATTAATTCAGAAATTTTACTAGGTTTGCCTTTAAAATTCACTTACAATGCACTTGTGTCAGCACATGTAGCACAAAACCTAACCTTAGTGTCCTTAGGTTGTCAGTAGGTGTCCTTCCATTGGTAAATCATTGCATCATAAGCCAATGTGTCTGTCTGGTAGCAGGTGAGGAATGGCATAAGTAAGGCAAACGCTGCGGAACAAGGGAGACAACGTCAGCAGCTCGAGAGCCTGTTGGGGTGAACATCAGTTTCATATTAGCGATAGAAGATTCGGTTGATAATAACGGTTGACAAAGAGTTTTACTGTTGTGTTGGGAACCGTATTTAATGAGTATGAATGAAATTATTTTACTTGGTTAAAAGTATTTTGAACAAATTAAAAGAACAGATAATATTGTGATTGGTGCATTAGCATAGCCGCATGGATTGTGGTAAAAGCACGCTGATATTAGTTAAGAACTATGATGTTATTTCACACAGAATTTGAACACTCACACACATGCACATAGGCTGTCATTTAAATGACAAAAGAAGTTTATAATGTTCTGCAATCACATCCAGTCAAGTTGTATAAATAGCTCTGTATTAGTACAAAAACAAACGCTGGCCTGACACACACTATAGTCCAGCCCAGTTAGGCTCTACTGCTGGCACACTCATAAGTAATCACAATTCAAGGGAAAGCTAAGAATTATAATGTGAAGGCATTTAAAATGTTGGTGCAGCACCAGGCATTCCAGTGGTATAGAACCACTGGCCTGGGGACAGATTGGATCTTTCTACCTGTCATCTCCAAATCTGAAAGCTCTAAACACGCTCATGTACTCTTCTTTTCTTAAGAATGTGGCTCTACTTGGGCAGACTTTGTCCTCTGTAATACACTTTTTACTGTACTCTCACTGGCACTGTCGCTCTTGACATTACTGTTCACCTGAAGTCCTTTTATCAGCACATGAATTGTTGGAGCTCTCTCAGTGTTTGGATTGATCACACGGATCTGCACAGCTCAGTTTCGTTGGTTAGATGAGGTATGTTAAACACCCACAGACCCATCTACTCCATTTTACACTACCTACTGCCTATTACTTGAAAAGAATGCTTCACTACATGAATGATGACCACCTCTTGGAATATGGATTAATTTCACCTCTTTGATTCAGAAATAAGTAAAACTGTTTATATTATGAATGTTTATGCTGACCCGTACACAATATACAGGCACTGCACTTTCACTAGGCTGATTTTTTATATCCATGTTAAATAATGAATTAATTTCACAATTTATTTAAGCAGAAACCTTTGTTACCTTCATTAAAACAAAAAGAAATCTCAGAAAAACAATGTACTCTCTGAGCTCTTATATAAACAACTGATAGGAGGGATCTGAAAAATAACTATAAACCACAGAAAAAAGTCAATCTACAAATAATACAAAAGGGAGTGGCGGCCTTTTCTTCCAACTCAATATTAATCTTCCTTATAGTTCACCTTTGGAAACATTTTTTATGACTTTTAGTATTTTAAACAGTTACAGTAAGTCTGATTATCGTCTCGATGATCACTGCAGGAGATTCTGGCAGGATTAATTCAAGGCCCACACTAAAGCATTTTCATTTTCATCATTATAATCTGATAGAATAAGAAAATAGGTATAAATCAGAAGAGAACTGAATTTTAAGAAAAACTGTGTGGAAAAAGGTTTTATTTTAGATGTGTGCCTCATATCCCCAGAATGCAGACAAAGCAACTTCTTCATTTAAATTATAAAGTGGTAGATCTTTTTTTTCAGAACTTATATTATCACTTGTCACTACCGAGACTTTCCATATTCATAGGTAAAATTGCAGACATCTTTGCCCATGGCAGACGTGGTTCTTCATGGTTAACCACACGTATGAACATGCTACAAAAGACACAATGAAGAGATGAATATGAATACTTTCTATTTTTTTTACTGTTTCGTTACCACTATTTTCATGGGAGGGATGAGGGCACAGTGGGGTAGCACTGCCACCGACTTTGTGGAGTTTACACATTCACCATGTGGCTACTGTACGTTGTTTTTCTTTCTAGATTACTGTAACGCACTCCTCTCAGGACTACCCAAAAAAGATATAAATCGTTTGCAACTAGTGCAGAATGCAGCTGCTAGAATCCTAACTAGGAAAAGAAAATCCGAACACATTTCTCCAGTTTTAATGTCACTACACTGGTTACCTGTGTCATTCAGAATTGACTTTAAAATTCTGCTTATGGTTTATAAAGCCTTAAATAATCTCGCCCCATCTTATATATTGGAATGTCTGACACCTTATATTCCAAATCGTAACCTCAGATCCTCAAATGAGTGTCTCCTTAGAATTCCAAGAACAAAACTTAAAAGAAGTGGTGAGGCGGCCTTCTGCTGCTATGCACCTAAAATCTGGAATAGCCTGCCAATAGGAATTCGCCAGGCTGATACAGTAGAGCACTTTAAAACACTGCTGAAAACACATTACTTTAACATGGCCTTTTTATAACTTCATTTTAATCGTAATTTAACTTAATCCTGATACTCTGTATGTTCAATTCATCATAACAACTATTCATGGTGGCTCTAAAATCGGTACTGACCCCTACTCTCTTTTCTGTTTCTTTTTCCGGTTTCGTTGTGGTGGTGGCCTGTGCCACCTCCACCTACTCAAAGCTTCATGATGCTCCAACAATGATGGACGGATTAAAAGGAAGAAGTCTACGTGACCATCATCATCATCAAGCCCTTCCGTGAGAACCCTAAATCCAAAGAGTACTGTTTCATTTATGTTAGGTAGAATGCCCAGAGGGGACTGGGTGGTCTCATGGTCTGGAATCCCTACAGATTTTATTTTTTCTCCAGCCGTCTGGAGTTTTTTGGTTTTTCTGTCCCCCCTGGCCATTGAACCTTACTCTTATTCGATGTTAATGTTGATTTATTTTTTATAATTATGTCTTTCATTTTTCTATTCTTTAATATGTAAAGCACTTTGAGCTACTGTTTGTATGAAAATGTGCTATATAAATAAATGTTGTTGTTGTTGTTGTTGTTTCTGTTTTTCTGATTTGCTTCTAGCAATCTTAAAGATGTGATGGTTCCTGCAAAATAGATAGGCACTGAGTCCAGGGCTGTTCCCAGCATCTGTGCTGTTGGGATATTTTTCAGTCCTTCTTGTAATTAAGAATGTTTGAGAATATTTTGTTATTATTTAAATGCTGACATTTTAAAGGCAAAAGATGAGATGAAATAACAGTCAGCTATGTTCTAAAAGTAAGTGTGTGTATTATAAGGGAAAAGAAAATTATTTGACTTTAAAAGACTTTGGTGATCTCTTCTTTACTTGCTTGGCTACTATATAGTAACTTGCCATCAACCGAATATCATCCTTTTGTGTGACTTTTGTTTTCCTATAAAAATAAATGACAATCATAAATTACAAATGTCTGGCATTTGAACACTACCATATAAATATGCTAGCAGTTTGCCTTATAATGGCTATAAAGCACTGAAACATAATACTTGAGGGTGGTTAAAAAACATCAAAAAAAACCTCAGAACTAAACAATGCACAAATGTTCTCTTTTTATTTGTTTAATTTGGAACAATGATCATTTCTCAAGAATTGCTTAATTGCTGAATTGAGTGGCCTCTTCACTTTCCAGACTGTCTCATGGAGAACTAATTTATATGTATTAATCAAGGGCCTCTTATCATGTTGCTGAACTCTTGTATAACAATAACAAAGTTTTTTTTTTTTTTTACATTGCACAACTGCACAGGTTAAAAATAGGACACAATAATATTGTGGTAATAAATAAGTTGTCTTGTTGTGGCATTTTATCTGAATCTAGTGTGCTTTTACTCTTTGAAAGAGAACTTTGATTGTTGCACTCTCAGGATACTCTTATTATTATAATGTGCTTCTTTTAATCTTCATTGCAGAGGTCATAACAATATTGTAGCAATTATAAAAGGTGTGGTCATTCTGTAACAGATATGCTTTTATTATTAATTTTGGGTTTAAACATGAGCCTCCATGTGACTGAATAACTGCCAAGAGTGTATACCATGCACCACAATTCATGTATGTGGTCTATGTGCGTACTCCAAAGCACACGATTACAAGCTATTCATTCTTTGAAATAATTGTGAGTGATACTTCTTTTAGTGCTCCAAAAAAAATAAAAATATGTCTTGTTACTTTAAGTGTATTATGCATAGAAAAAATATTAGTGTTATGGAAAATGTTGCAATAAACATTCATCATTACAAGACTACACCTACACCTCAAACAGATTTTATGTATTGGTATGCAAGCAAATAATGAAATAAATTGAAAAGAATATGAAAGTAAAGAAATACATAAGAAAAAAAATACCTTCAGGCCAAAGAATGGATTTAAGTGTTTTGTAGCTCCTGAAAACTAACAAAACACTTGTAAGGCACCAAGCCAGCCTGTTCTAGCAGAAAGGGGCAATTAGTGAGGATGGTAGATGTGTTTCTGGAAAGCACCCATTGACCTGATGGAGCCACAAGGTGCAAGTCTGTTATTTAAAGCATTTTCAAGGGCCTGATAGTTTCACACTTAATGGTCATCATTATTTCTTCATAACTCCAAACATCATATTAAAAATTAAGAGATGTGACTATGAGTCATTTTATAAATTTTACAGTAAATTAAAAGTATATTTTTGTTTTCAGCATCACCAGAGAGGAAAAACAAGGACAACAGGATATTGGCAGCATAGGAGCTAATATGGAAAAAAAAGTATTAATTATGCTGACTTGCCCAATACAGGCTCAACACGTGCCAGCAAAACAGGATGTAAAATGCCGTACTTTTCTGCTTGCAATATAATTTTTATTTGCACAAATACCAAGTAATACAAAAAATGTAAAATAAAATAGCAAATTATGTCATAAGTAATACAAAAAAATCTAAAATAAAATAGGAAATTATGTCTTTTTAATGGAATTCAAAAGCACATAATGACAGTTCCTCCAAATCAAACCACTGTATATGCTTAATTAGCACATTATTTGATCACTGGAGTTTAAATCATCAACCAAGCATCAATAATATTAATCAGGCAGAGGTCAAATGATCAGGCCAGCTTTAATAATTGTTTCAAAACCAAAACTGTAAGCCAAGTTAAAGATGTATATTCAAGATGACTTTTTCCTTTAAAGAGTTGTAAAAGCTCATAAAGAGAGAATCTGCATTCACCCATTCTTAGTTAAGATGGTGACTGACATGCCACTAACTGATAGATGCAAAATTGCACCTACACATCAAGGGTTAAACGTTTAGCAAAACCAATTATGAGTTATAATATTGATCTCAGTATGTTAATTTTTTTTTTACCATTATTTAGTTTCCAATACATGAAGATATTCTGTTTACTGCAGGTGCTGCCATATTGTGCCTGTACTGTATGTTTGAAGTAATGGTCCCAGTGGCTATCACATTACAACTGGAAATCTTGTGAAGTTAGTGGATTGTTTCTATTTAAGATGGTAGCACACTATACTTCTTATCCAACTTTCTAGATAACAAACAAACAAAAACTGCAGTGTTACTGGGTTTTAGAGGGTTAGTGGCATCTGAACTTGGCTTATTTTTCAACTTCGACTTTTGTTGGTCATATTGGGCTTTTGTATTTTGTATTCATTCATTTTCCTAGTTTTTACTTCTGTCCATTCAGATTTCAATTCTCTTTTGTCTGCTAGTGATTTTACTTAGTTGTGCCACCCTCTATGCTGGCAGTAAAAGGAAAGGGCCCTTAAAAACAGGCACGACGCTAATGTGAAAGGCATCACAAGAGGGCAAAGAAAAATAATGCAAAAATGAATATCCAGAAATCAAACAATGAAAAAAATAATCCAAATATAGTAAAGTCATCTCAGTTATTTCTATATCCTAACAGTTATGCTGTAACAATACAAACCATAACATCTTTATCCTCTTTAATAAAACCCCTGTGTGCATCTAGGTGTCTGTGTGTGTGTGTGTCTTCTGGTGAAGTGCGCATGCGCGGGGCCGCACGTGTTCAGTCTCTCCCAGTGCAGAGAGAGAGAGAGAGAGACACACACACAGGCACGTGCGCGAGAGAGACACACACACACAGGCGCGCTATACACAAACACACACACTCAGGTGCGCGAGAGAGACACACACACTCAGGTGCGCGAGAGAGAGACATGCACACACAGGCACGCAAGAGACACACACACACAGGTGCACGAGAGAGACACACACACAGGCGCGCGCATGCATTGTTGCAATGTTACTTTTCTTGGTTGTTTATTAAATTATGGATTTTTCAAATGTTCATTTTTTTTTTCCTGTGCTTAAAACTCATTAAAAAAAGTGTTTTTAGTGAGCGGTTAGTAGCGCTATAGCGCAAACTCTTGCAGTGTTACTTTTCTCTGTTGTTCAATGTTTTCTCAGTGTTATTCAATATTTTTACATTTAGTTTACTATTACGCTGTGCATTCTATGGTATAATTAACTATATTTGTGCTTAAAAACTTAAAAAAATATATATTTACATACAGTTTGTACGGTCTGGAACGGATTAATTGTATTTACATACAATCCTATGGGGGAAATTACTTCGGTTCACGCCCAAATTGGGTTTCGACCAGGGTTTTGGAAAGAATTATGGTCGTGAACCGATGTTCCACTGTATTACTGTCAGAGAAAATTACAGGCATTTTACAGAAATACAAACCAGTATTACTGCGAGAGAAAATTAAAGGCACACAATACAGGGACACATATTACAGCCACATAAAAGGTCTCTTGCCGTTTAATATAGACTGTTCCTACTAAAGTTTATGCACTACTGTTCTAGCGCCCGTTATTGTAACGGGCTTAATGTCTAATTGTTCAATATTATGTAATCTCATGATTCCACTATAATGATAATAAATTATGTATTTTTCAAGGGGTGCATGGCTTCCCCCATAACTCTGCCTAATCATTTTTATAATATTGCAAAAACAAGACCTGGATTATTCATTAAATGTTTATTTTGCATAATCACATGTATTGAAAATGTATGCCACACAATATGCTAAACACGACTTTATTTTATATCATACTGTTTTTCTAAAAGTAGCTTTAATGTTCATAGGTTTTTTTGTTGGTGTTTAAATTGCTTGTGAAGAACTTCCAAATCTTTTTCAATGCAATATATCATTATTGTTGACAATTTTACACTGTATGAGGAGCAATGATACTGAACTATATTATACTGTGTATTTTAAATTATGTTCTATGAACTAACATAAAAGCTAAGAATAAATAAAACACTTTTTAAATGCTGCAAGCTTACAAAAACACCAGTGTTATAAATTCTAAAGATTAAAGTAATAATTTTCAAGAAGATGTGGAAAAGGCCTACAACAATAAACAACTCTTATGAGTTTTAGGTTTGAAGCACATACTTTCACAGCCCTCCAGTGGCCTTTCTTTTCTTTCTTCACATCTTGCAACACTCCTTGTGGAAAAATATTTTATCTACTATAAGAGACAAATGTCTACCAGGAAGCAGCTTTGATGTCATAAAATTTCATACAAAATGGATAGCCATAACTTAGCCTCATATTAACATTACCACTTTGAAAGTCAGATTAACAAAGGGGCACCCTACTAAGAGAAAAATATTTGTAAAAGACTGAAAAGAGATGCCAGATAGACTCTTTCTGGGTAGCTTTGTAAAACCTTTGGTTGATATCTCATCAATTTAAATGGAGGAGAATTCAAAAGTTTTCCACGCTTAGTGTCCCCTACATAACCTGTGCATTGTAAGCCAGTCTTTTGTTAATGATGTGGATTTGCCCCCATTATACTGAATATATGTGACATGCTTCAGTGTTGTAAATATAGAGCACAGACCACAAGATATTCCAGATCCTATTACACCAAGTAAACAGAATAATGATGTCAAAGATGGCCTCTTACGACAACATGAACAAAGATAATTATTTTATTACGCAGACTGAGCAATGAAACAGAGCCTGGTAATGAGTTATGGTACCCTATGAGACATGACTGTTTTCAAGTTTTTTCAAGCTATAGTATATGTAGGATCCATAATTGTCTTTAAATAATTTTCTACTGTTCCTTTTTAACTTTTCTGTAATCTTTATAATTATTAAAAAGGTATTAAAAGCTAATGTGTTGTAGAAACATATAATTTGTCCGTGTTAATGATTTTTGTTATCGTCTACACCATTTGACATTTTTAGCAATTAACCCAGCCACAGAGGATGCACAAACCAGCGTGTTTCTTCGTGCCGGTCCCAAGCCCGGACAAATGGGGAGGATTATGTGAGGAAGGGCATCCGGTGTAAAATTTTGCCAAATCCATATGCGGACAGATGATCCGCTGTGGCAACCCCTAACAGGAGCAGCCCAAAGAAGAAGAAGAAGAAGAGGGTTGAATCGTCAGCAAGAGATCATCCACAAACGCTTACTGAGACTAAGCAAAGGAGGTCAGGGGAGAGATGAAGAAACAGACCATTTCATTCATCTAATTTTTTTCTATTTCTGAAGGTGTTGACCCAGTGGAAGATCCGTGAGCCCCAGTCAGCTCCACCTGTCTATCCATCAGCGTCATGTCTTCCACTTCTAAAATGAGGCTCTTACTGAGATACCAAATGGCAGAAGAAAAACTTGTTTATCTCTCTGAGTGTGTGTGTTTGGAGTATCTCTGCTGATACCATACACACTGCCGATAATCATTATTAAAACAAACATCATTCAACCTTCACTACCTTGCTTTTATATAGCATTTAAATACATCATCACATAAAGTACTCTGCAATTCTGTTACTTATCAGTACACATTGCTGTAATTTTTAAAACACTTTACTAATAAATGTGTTCCTTGATGTCATACAAATGCCTGGGCAAAACAAAGTGCTATGCAATGTTGGGTGACACTTCAGGACTTAGCTGCTCTTCTCAAAAATTGCTTGTTTCTTTTGCACAAACCAGACCAAATTCCAATGAATTACTGTGCTGCTCTAAATGAACCCTAGGCAGAAGGAAACTTTCACATCAAATACATGTGTATGTAAAATCTAAAAAAGGAAATATAATAAAATCTCAACTTAGTTCAGTTTAATTTTTTTCAAAATGCTCTTCACAATTACTGCTGCAGATCGCCGTACACATTTACAAATACAGATAAAATATCATTTAAATGTATTATAAAGTTTTGATTTATCACATATTTTTATGGGATTCAAATATTTTTCTTGCTATTTCTCAACTTACATGATCTTTTTTTGAAATTTCATAGCAAACTTACTGCTTTATACAAGAAAGAAAGAAAGAAAAAAAGAAAGAAAGAAAGCCTTTTCTTTAGAAGCCCTCTTGTCAGAGCAGGCAAACAGCAGTGTGCACATTACTCTATCGACTCCCTGTCTCAGGAGGTTGAGAGGGACCTTAGTTCACCTTGGGAAACAACAAAGTGATCAAGACAGACAAGAGGGTCATTCTCCAGGGCTGTGGAGCAATTCATGTTGAGGGAAAAAAGAAATCCCCCGAGATCTATCTCCATCAGTTGCACAGCTCTCTGCTGATGAGGGGAGAGTGATAGGAGGTGGCAGGCATTAGCTGAGGGCAGTCTTTGTCTGCTTCATCCTCAGGTTCCAGTAGGATTTGTCATGGAGCAAACTGGTCCTTAAAAGAACAGACTTCAAGAAGAATCTGATATGTATTTAAGATGCATTATTTATTTATTTCAGATCTATACTGTATAGGCAGGTGGAATTCTTAAGTCCTTCTTGTTCAATCAGGCTAACAAACTTGGTAGTCTAGTTACAGATTTAAATAATAACTATAAATATGTGTTATCTAAAATAGACAAGCATTTTTCAAGTATTTAAAATACTTAAATAAAATATAAATTTGAATTAAAGATGGTAAAATAGAGAATGGGATAAAAAAAGTCAATGAGAGTAAAAAAAACAAAACCGTAACAATGTAAAAAAACATACAACACAGTGGTTAAGTACCACATTAGGGTGCTTATGCCCTATGACGAAGTGGATATTTCTAGGAATTGCAGGTTCCCCTCTAGTTTAAAGACACACTGTCATATGCATTACGTCAAAAAATTGCCTCAATATGTGGCTGTGTTTGTTTGAAACCTGTAAAGGAACATGATTCCATCTATGGTTGCTTTTGTCTACTTTGAAATGCTCTTTGTGTAGTGCAGAGTTCCTTATTATTTTTCCTGGAGGGCTATAATGGGTGCATTCATTTATTGGAATATTAAAAAAAGAAAAAATATGTCAGGCCTTCAAAAATAAGCCCAGCAGCAGGCCCAGAACATAACTAACCTGACAATGAGAAGCTCATCTTAACTCAGCCATGCTCCAAATACTACCTTCTGGCTTTAACTGGAGCAGAAAAATAGGGAGCGGCCAAAAAAACTCACAGATCTATCAAACATTCCCAGAAGAAAGAGGATAACAATCAATGGCAGGCTTGTGATCTAAAAGGGTAACAAAGTACATTTATAAATCAAACATTCGTTTATAAAAATCAGAGAATATACTAAAGTGCTCAAAAAAGCAAAAAAAAAGGCAATCCACAGCAATCAAGTCCCAATAACCCAATACACTGTTCAGAAGAATGATACAAGAATATAGCAAATATAATTAAAGAAAAAACCCCAGAAAATTCAAACAGAGAAAAATACTCACAATTACACCAAACAAATATACAACCTCCATCTCCTGAGCCTGCTTGGTCGATTTAAATAATCTGAGGGAGAGCCCACCTCAAAGGGTACCATCCAGAAAATACAAGGGGACATGTTACATGCTTGTTACAGCTGCAGATTGTTCTTCCAGCAAGTTTCTTAATTAGAAGCAAATTATTGCTGCTAGCGCAACAAACTTGTTGGGCTTAATTTTAATTCATTTGCTTGTTAAGGTTCAGAACTCTTAATTGTTTGTTTTATCCTTACAGCTAAACTCTAAGCTTTTATCTACTTGTTTCTTCACCTGTAACCAAATAACACAGGGCTGCAAATAAAAAGGGACTCAAAAACTCATTGGCAAACTTTGACCTGTATTCACCTCATATACATACATACATACATACATACATATATACATACATACACATATTCAATGTATTCAGCAGTATGTGTTCATAATGAAGTGTGTTTTTATAAAATATATGAAACTAAATAAGAAGTGATACTGATGTAGTGATAGTGATTGAAAGAAGATTAGAACTAATTTGCTGTAGTCTGGAAATATTTGGATGATGTCCTCAGAAAAGCAAAATCAACATATAAAGAAATCTATATGTATAAAATGCTAAGGTCTGTCTGTCTGTCTGTTAATTTTATTTCTCGCTAGCTTCTAAAACTAGAAACTTGATCCAGGGCTTAAATGAAGGCTTATGACCTGATATGCATCAGTGAATCAAATTTGGGGTAGAGCCAACCTTGGGAAAGTGAGCTGGGTGTGTGTGTTTCTTATGGCATATTGTTTAAGCAGATAACATAGCAGAAAGAAAAAGATGAATGGCAACATTTGCTGATCGTGAAGCAAATTGCAGAAGCTGATTATGTGATAGAAAGAATGAAAAATGACAGCTGCAGCATCGGTTGAGCATCAAGCTCATATGGCATGGCAGCCTGCTGGGACAAGAATCTTGATCTTGGTCTTAATCGAAAACGTATGACCTGATAAGTTCTGGAAAGTCAAAAGATTAGAGGTTGCAGCAACATTGGAAATGTAAGATAATAAAAAAATGACAAAAAAGCAGTGGCACCCTCTGAGCATCTAACTGTCTAACAACAGCAACAATCTAACCTATTGTAAAAAAAGCTTAATCCTTCAAACTCATCTATTGATAATCCCCCAGCACCAGCTACATAAGTTGTTTGAATTTATGATCAAGTGTAAGTGTTGTGTTTATTGATCATTGACTATGACGAAGAACTCTGTAAACAGGAAGAAGGAAAAGAAGAGCAGAGAAATTAGAAGAGTGTCAGGCACAACATTGAGGCTGCTTAATACAGGATACAAGATGTAATAACTAGAAAAAGACAGAAATTCATGCCAACAAAGGAGCACTGCACTCAAAAGTTAAATCACCAATGTGATTGCTGAGTAGCTGCATGCTTTCATGGTGAAAATAAAACACTGTCCTGCCAAAATGGAAAAGTTCAGCTTGTTTTATAAGAACCGCTTTTATTTGAGGACCAGAGGTTCACATGTTTGCCAGTATTTACTATTATTTTAGTACAGCCTTATAAGAGACAGGAAGACCCAGCTTCTAATTAAGTAATGGGTTGCAGCAAAAACCTGCAATAGTAGCAGTCCTCTAGGACTAAGATGAGGGAATCAGTCCCATTGGATTTGCATATACTGTTTAAATGTCATGGGGGTGGTGGCAGAGAGTCTGGAAAGTGGCCCTGTCATTGTATGTGTGAATAACAAATAATTGAAACAGCTGGGAAGGGAAAAAAAAGGTAAACACTTGCAAGAACAGCAACAACTACTTTTTTTTTTTCCATAGCTATTCCCATTTTTATATGGGGGTTGCTATTTTTTTTAACTAACGTCATTTTTATTTTTTAGTGTACTGTAAAATTTCAAACATTTTTATGTGTGTTTGGCACATCTCTTTTCCAGTTACTACAACATGTATCCATCCATCATCAAGCTGACTTCAATTCAGGGTCCAGAGAGGCTAGAGCCTTCAAGAAGACTGGGTGCAAACCCAGCCATGTCAGTTACAAATAAGGACACTTTAATACAGTGGAACCTTGGTATACGTCCTTAATTCGTTCCAGACCCTTTCACTTATACCAAACAGGACGTATACCAAACAAATTTTTCCCATAAGAAATAATGGGAAAATGATGAATCCGTTCCCATGAAAAAAAAAATCCTATTGCTATTGGCATATTATACCTTGATGGGGTTGTATAAAATAATTTAAACACTGCTTAATACTAAAATACATAAATACAAAAGCAATTAGATGAAATAAATGAAAATTTTACCTCACTTTACTTTTTAATAACATCTTTGTTTTTCACAATCGTAGATACCGTCGTTCTCAGCAAACGGTATGCAACAGCCATGTCCCGGATACGCATGCCACCTTCATACTTTTCAACAATCAATTCAAATTTACATGAAAAAAACACAAAATCACGTTGTGACAATGTAGGTTTGCTGTATGCTCCCATCTGCTGCCGGGGAGCCCTTGAACCCTACACCATCGGTAATATGCCTCACTGCTAACCTCATCGGTAAAGCAAGGGGATGGTGAAAAAGTGCAAAGTGCTTTTATTAAAACAATTAACAAAACAAGGTGTTCAAATTAAAGTGCAGTCTCCAAAGTTCCAATAAATAATCCATAAAATCAGAAGTGAAACGTGGAGGCTAAAAACAATAGAAAAAAGTATTTTTAAAAACAACGAAGTTAAAATACACCAGGTAGCATTCTTTAAAAATAAAAAAAAACAAGAAAAAGCCGGTGCCTTTTTACCTGGCAGCCCCCCCTGCTTCTTTCTTTTTACTCCTCTTCAAGCCAACTCGTGCTTCTGTTTATCAAGATAAGCAGCCCTCTCTCTCTTACTCACTCACCCTCTTGTCCGTTCTTTCTTTTTACTGCCCTTCTAGCTGACTCGCGCTTCTGTTTATTAAGATAAGAAGCCCCAGGAACAATCATGAATGCGGACGGTCCCTCACAAGTGCACGCCCAAATTGTGAATCGCCCTGACAACCTTCAGCCACATAACCACCACGCCCCCTCACCAAGCTGCGAGCGCGGTGATTATTTATTTTAAAGCTGGACTTTGACAGGAGCTGTGGACCCGCTATATCACACAAGTGAAAGTTCAAAGAGAGTTATAGCGCGGGTTGTTCACTGAATGCTAGCAACTGGCGCACTAATGCTCGTGGGCAGTCGTGGCTTTATCTCGAGAGAGGTAAACAAGGTTAGCACGCGAGTCGTATTCCAAACAAAGGTCGTATACCAAGCAAAATTTTTCGTGTCCAAACACGACGTATATCAAGTTGGACTTATTCCAAAGCAGACGTATACCAAGGTACCATTGTACATTTGTTTCTTCTTGAAATTAATTTCAAACTTTTCTTCAGTTTTACTTCTGGCAACACTAGTTTTGGTACTGTAAAAATGCATCTATTACTCATTTACTCTTATGTAGCAAAACCTTAACAAAGGGTTCTTTTAGTGTTCATAACACTTATGGAACATCAGCAGATTAATTATTAATTGTTGTGCAGTGCGACATACTAGTATGATTGTAAAATTACCTGTTAATATGAAGGATTCACAGGTCTGATACTACAGGGTGCAGCAGAAATAACTCCCACATTTCGAAAAATCACTGTGGGGTCCCCAAAGTAGGTAGAGGGATGTGGTCCGTTCCGTTATGTACGGTACATAATAAAGTTTTCAGTCGTCACCATGCCGTGGTCAGGTGAGCATCGAGGCTTTGTAGTGGAGGCTTTTTTCAAAAATGGCGAATCTGCAGCTGCGACGCAGAGGGTGTTTCGCACATGGTTCGGTTTACGTGCTAACGAAACTGTTCCAGACTGGAAAACCGTACTCGCCTGATTTAAGTCCCTGTGACTTTTTTCTGTGGGGGTACCTCAAGGCTGAGGTTTTCAAACATTGTCCTCGGTCCTTGGACCAACTAAAGGAGGCTATTCAAGAAGAAATTGAAGGAATTTCACCCGACATACTAGTGAGAGTGATGGAAACTTCCAAGAACGGCTCCAAATGTGTATCAGCCATCAAGGTCACCATTTGGATGATATAATTTTTAAAACTTAAAGTAAAAAAACTTTTTTATATCTACATTTGGCAAATAAAAGGTTTTTGGTGATACCTCGTAGTATTTTTTTTCAATCCCCCTTTGAAATGTGGGAGTTATTTCTGCAGCACCCTGTACATATGTAAATGTGTCTTAGTTAACACTAGAATTACCAAAGCCTACGAAAAAACTCGAAATTCCGTGTTTTAGTAATGACATGAAGTGTATAATGTGTGAAGCCTGAAATCCAAATGTCAAACACTTTCACAAAAGGTGCAAGTATAACAAAGCAAGTGCACTTTTATTCAAGAATATACCTGCAGAAAAAGAACCCGCGTTAGGGTGCGACATTGACACGTTCTTAATACGACTGCTTTGGTGGGGCAGTGGTAAGAAATGCTGACTGCTAATCAAAAGGTCACGGGTTTGACCCCGGATGCCTCCAGTTTGAGCTGTGAGCTGCTCTTATTCTTACTATTATAGAATAAAAACATTTTTATTCTGTAACAGCCGGTGTAAATTTATGGTACTTGTAAAGGTTAGTGTTTCTCTGTTTAATTCAGTTTTATTCTCCCAGTCACGTTCACGCTCCCCCCAATCTGACACTGCTGTTTTCACATAAAGACGTGCTATAACAGAGGTGAACTCAGATGATGATGAGGGTTCTACATCGGAGAAAGAATGCACGTTGCACTTTTGCCGTCGCTGTACTTTGTATATAAAAGCCAGATTGAATGTTATTTACCTTGATTTATTTACTTATTTCCTACAGTGTAAAGTCACAAGTAGACTGCATGTCTACATTTTGTCAATAATTACTAAAACATTAAAAACGTTTCAGTTTTAACGATTTGATTACATATATTGTTGTAGAAAAGGAACACACATGAAATGCATGTGTTCCAAATAACGATATATTATTTACCCTATACAGTTCAAGGTAGCTCACTCCCAGATAATCAAGGCTTGAGCTGAGAGAACTTTTTGCCCTTTCTGTGGCAGTGGGGGGATGAGTTAGAAAGGTGCTTGCTGCTTGTGCTGATCGACACATTTACAATGCAAAAGACACTCACAGAGAGGTGCGAAGGGATTTAAGGTGGGCTGAGTTTACGAGTTTTTTTGTAGGCTTTGGTAATTCTAGTGTTAAGCCACCTCAGACCACTCCAAAGTGAAGTTTTGTTAGTAGGTTACATTGCAGAGATGAATAAACACTTTACTGATGCTTTGTAAGTGTAATGAGAAAAAGAAGTGGTTGTTAAGGTCTTGTTACATGGTAGTAAATGAGTAATGGGTGCATTTCTGCAGTACTTAAACCAGGGGTTTAATCATTCTAACTATCTTAATTAGTGAGCCGTTTTTGCTGCTGATTAACTTATCTTGCCTTAGTTTTAATTGACGTGACTCAGACCCCTTAGTTGTTTCTTTTTCCTTAATGAGCAGCCAAACAATAATGAGACACAAAACAAGCCGCCACATGACCAGCTCACCTGAAAAATAAAAAAAAGTGAAGGTCTCGGTTATGTTGTCACCAAAACATCTTGACAGTTGTCTTAGAAAAAGCAGAAAATCAACAATTTGCTGTGGCAGAATGAGAGCAGCACAAGTCATGATATTCAATAATGGCTTTAATTAATAGCAAGAGTTGGCTAATTGTTAAGGAACAGGTTGGAGTGAAGTTGGCTGTTGTTTGGCTGCCATTTAATGAAGAAGCAAATCAATTCAGAGGACTGAATGCTTAAAAACAGGGCTATGAAGGGAAAAGGAGTTAATTAGCAATGAAAACTGCTCACTGATTAGGAAAAGGGTTAGAATGATAACCTGCAGCCTCCTTGTGTTTTTAAAATATTTTAAACGTGTTAGTTAGGGTAACTGCTTATACAATGACAGTGTCAAGGTTGAAAGAACTGGCAGGTACATTCATAAAAATAGGAATTGCAAAATATGCCTTTGAAAAAAAATTGTGTGTCACACCTGACCTAAAGGAAGGGAAGAGGACTGCCATTAACAGAGTTGATGTCGATGAGCCACAGAAGATGCAGGTTTTGGAACTAAAAACACCTGAATCAGTGCTCAATAACACTGACACTACTCCAGCAGGACCACAGACAAGGCTGCAATGCTTATCTAATCTGTATTTGGTATTGTTATGTCATATTGTGATATAGTGAAAAAGACTGAAAGATATCTTAGCAAACAGGAGTGCTTCTCAAATGCATAGAGAAGCACACAAGTACCTGCATTGTCTATGTGTGTGTCTGTATGTTGCTTCTGTTACTACACTCAATACAATTTAAAAATTGATCATTAAGCTTCAGTGACCTTGTGCTACTGAGCTCCTGAACTGATAACAGCAATTTCACCTTTCTATTTTCTCTTAGTGTTAAGTCTTTTATTTGGTTTATTTTTTCTCTCTCCCTGTCTTTATTTAGCTATTTTACATATTTTTCTAATACGTTAGTATATAATAGGACACTGCAACCTCAAATGTTTAAAGTGCACAGACTGGATGAAATTGAGGTTGTTTTTTTTTTCTTTTTTGGAAGAAACCCTGGAGGCAGAACTTTTTCAGTGGTAAACCTGTAGTGAGATGCCCCCAGGCGTGTGTTCTCATTCAAGAATCACATCTGACACTGCAGGAGTAATTGACTCATGACTAATCCATATAGCTTCTCTTATCTTGTGTACCGTCACTTTTTAAGTTTTGTTTACTGTCACTTTTTAAGTTTCTTTTCTAATTTGCTCCATGGTAGTAATGACAAACAGACCCTAGGTCATCTTTGAGTGACATCCTACTATGACATAATTCTGCTGCATATTCTTTGACTCAGGCATATGAAAGGACTCTGATCCTGGTATGCAAGGAAAAGATACAGTATGAATGAAAAACATACTGTTCTTTATTATCATAAGTCAATGAACGCACAATAGTTGATTTTACAGTCATTGAGGTTGACCTGGTTCTGAATTCTGAAACAAGGGCTATACACTTTTAACCATAAACTTATGTTTAACGTAGTTCAGAAAAAAATCAAATTTTTGGCTATTTACAAAATCATAATTGTAGAGCAGTCCTTCAAAGATCAGTCTCAGAATGTTTTATACAGTACATTTTGGTGATAAAGTAGCTAAACATTGGTATCAGACTAAAGAAAAGGCTGAGATTCATTGGGTAATGCAAAATGAGCTACTTAATCAGCAAGTTCTTCAATGGAATCATAGCATGCAAATCGGTGATACTGTTACAATTATTACACATTTTAGATACATATGCATGTAAAATAAAACTTACTTTTGAAAGGGAATTAAAATCTGGTAGCATTAGTTATACATATAATACATTTTCACATCCCATAGAGATTTATGCTTTAATGATGAAGAGGCAATGTCCATTAGATTATACTACTGTAGCAGCGCTATTTAAAATGTCCTACATCTTCCAGCATACCGGGGCGGTATAACGCTATAGGACAGCTTCAGGGGCTGATGGGAAGAAGATTGAGCAGGCCAGGGGGCTTTAACAAGAAACGTAAAATACGCTGAGGGGATTGCAATCATCCGGCTGTTTGTTAATACGCCTCATGCACACAACTGGATTACGACTTGACCACCTTGGGTTACAGCTTCTTTCTGGATGTACGTGCTGTCCTGTGCCTGCCTGTCCGTGTGAGTCTGTACTGACTGGATAGTCTTTGTCTAAGGGGGTGATCCCAATCACTTCCACCTCCACACTGCATCAGAAACCTAGTAGGATAAAACTTTACATTAATTTCAGAAATCTGTTTACAGGGTTTTTCTATCACACATCCATCATAAACTACCCCTGCTATACTGGACTGTTTTGGAAATTGATGTTAGTGTTTATTGTTTGCTGTTACTGTTATACTTTATTATCGTCGTCAGGGAGCTGGGGAGGGCCTTTGCATATATGGCTTTGGTTATTTTGTGTGTTCTTTTTTAATTATTTGATGAATATATTTCATTGTTAATTGTGTATGTGCCGGGTCAAGGCTGGGTGTGTTCCTCGGGTCCACACAATAAAATAAACAAATCACTGTCTTTGGATGGTGTGAATCGTAGCCCCTCCACGACGGCTACACTCCAACTTGTAGTCTAAAAGTATTCACAGCCGTTTGATAAAAAGCTAAGAAGAATTGCCTTTTGAAATGATAATGTTGTTTGTTAATGTCTCGGAAAAGTAAGCCAACTTATTGTACACCATGTTTTACTGAGAACCTCAGTAAAACCAAACTGAAACTTCAAGAGTGGTCCTAAACTTGCTATCATGTCAAGTGTAGTATTTTTCACAGTGCATCTCCTTCTTAAATAATCACGCTACATTTTTTAAAAAAAAAAATTTTTTTTTTTTTTTGTAAATTAATGACTTCCTAGAACACACTCAGACGTCAAGTCTGACCAACGTGAAACATAGGAGGATGCTAGTGTGAACTGTTAAAATGAAAATGAATACCACTCACATACTTTTAACAAAACTAAATGCATGTAGAGACCACTTCTTTGGCAATGCAGCAACCAGGAGTTGAATCAGAATGCTGCCTTACATGTATGCTTTTGTTACACACACAATAACACTTGAATGGCCGCATAATCACTCTGTCCTGGGGGTAAATGTTAACAAAGTACTTGGGCAAAAGGTATATTGACTGATACGGGTAGCTTAGTAACTCCATGCTTAAAGACAATAACAGGAGCAGCCTGAAGAATCTTTGCCTACAGATGACAATCAACTTAAATAAATCACATTTTATTATCTAAAGAGTTATTATATTAGTTGCCTCATGCCATTTTTTAACTTCAATTTATTTGGCCTCATACCATTTTATATAAAATTAATGAATGCCATATTTGGTAAAACACAATAGAAACATGCAAAAACATGCTAAACGTACATACTGCTTTGTTATTAAAAAACTGCACCTTCATTTTTATTTTATTTTTATTTTAATTTACATTTCTATTCCTATTTGTCGAAATGAAACTGATGGTTTTTTTTAATAATAATGAAAACAAGACTCACATCAGTTTTTCTGAACACAGCCACACTGATCATTTTGTTCTTTCAAAACAGTTCAAATGTACTTAATAAAAAAAAAACAGCACAAGCTAAATTGTTTGTCAGGCTCACTTTGCATATTCTCTAACAGCTCAATGTCCCATTAATCTTTTGATCTCCGGGAGGACCTTTTTCCTCACAATGTGTACATGTCTTACAATGTCTGGTGGGTCTTTATCAGTATCCTCCCACAATCCAATGACATTCTGTGAGGTCAACTGGACACACTGAACTGCCAGGTTTGCGGAGTATGTGGATGAATTTTAATGTGTTCTTCCTATTTATGTTATGGTTCAATCCTAAAAGAAAATACACGGGTGGCATGATTAATGTCTGTGTGTGTATACACATACAAATAAATGCATCATATTATATGTATAAATATATAAAAAATAATACTGTAAACAATGTGAAACATGCATGCCTAGGGGAAGCTTTGCAGCTTCTACGTTGGTAGGAAATAAGGACACTGAGACTGATGTGACTCTTTTTTTTAATCCCAGAATGGAGGAGGACAACCAGGATGACCTCTGACATCATTTTCACTCTGGCACAAGAGGTACTGTCCCTTCTGCCAGGCCTGCCGCCAGAAATATTTGGGCCCCAGACAACTGGGTACGTGTGGGCCCCTCTGCCTTCCCCCAGGTCCCCACATGCCAAAACCTTCAAATACGTATACAAAAATAAAAATCAAGGAGGCACGGTCACTCCTCCGAAACTCCCTCTTAAACAGAGATACAATGGGAAACAAATACAGTTTTTCCTCACCTCCACTTTGCTCGATCAGCTGCCGGCTTGCTGCTGCTGTGCCACGTGATCTGTATCTCGTGCGGCGCTTCAAACACTGTACAGGAGCTGTCCTATTCTTTGTCTTTTATTTCTGGCCCCGGGTGTGGATAAATCTCTTGGCACAAAATCTCGTCTCGCGGAACGTGAGTTCTTGATATTTAATTAGTTTATAATTTAAAAACAGAATAAGAATCTGAAAATATAACAACATCACATGAAAGTTCGATAAATTCTGAAAGGAATGATACCAAACATATATATGTAAGTTTTAAAATAAGCCCGATTTAAAGTGTGACAAAAAACATGCCATAAAAAGTCACATAAAATTGTTGCACTTTTAGGCTTAGGATTTTATATATATACTGTACTAGCAAAATACCCGCGCTTTCTCTGAAGAGTAGCAACATGGGGGTCACAAAACAATTCTCAAATGCCTTAAAACAAAGATTGTTCACCATCATGGTTTAGGGGAAGGATACAGAAAGCTGTCCCAGAGATTTAAGCTGTCTGTTTCCACAGTTAGGAACATATTGAGGAAATGGAAGACCACAGGCTCAGTTCAAGTTAAGGCTCGAAGAGGCAGACCAAGAAAGATTTCGGACAGACAGAAGTGACGAATGGTGAGAACAGTCAGAGTCAACCCACAGACCAGCACCAAAGACCTACAACATCATCTTGCAGCAGATGGAGTCACTGGGCATCGTTCAACCATTCGGCGCACTTTACACAAGGAGATGCTGTATGCGAGAGTGATGCAGAGGAAGCCTTTTCTCCGCCCACAGCACAAACAGAGCTGCTTTAGGTATGTTCAAGCACATTTGGACAAGCCAGCTTCATTTTGAAATAAGGTGCTGTGGACTGATGAAAATAAAATTGAGTTATTTGGGCATAACAAGGGGCGTTATGCATGGAGGAAAAAGAACACAGCATTCCAAGAAAAACACCTGCTACCTACAGTAAAATATGGTGGTGGTTCCATCATGCTGTGGGGCTGTGTGGCCAGTGCAGGGACTGGGAATCTTGTCAAAGTTGAGGGACGCATGGATTCCACTCAGTATCAGCAGATTCTGGAGACCAATGTCCAGGAATCAGTGACAAAGCTGAAGCTGCGCCGGGGCTGGATCTTTCAACAAGACAACGACCCGAAACACTGCTCAAAATCCACTAAGGCATTCATGCAGAGGAATAAGTACAACATTCTGGAATGGCCATCTCAGACCCCAGACCTGAATATAATTGAAAATCTGTGGTGTGAGTTAAAAAGAGCTGTCCATGCTCGGAAGCCATCAAACCTGAATGAACTAGAGATGTTTTGTAAAGAGGAATGGTCCAAAATACGTTCAACCACAATCCAGACTCTCATTGGAACCTACAGGAAGTGTTTAGAGGCTGTAATTTCTGCAAAAGGCGGATCTACTAAATATTGATTTAATTTCTTTTTTGTGGTGCCCAAATTTATGCACCTGCCTGATTTTGTTTGAACAATTATTGCACACTTTCTGTAAATCCAATAAACTTAATTTCACTTCTCAAATATAGTGGTGTGAAAAACTATTTGCCCTCTTCCTGATTTCTTATTATTTTGCATGTTTGTCACACAAAATGTTTCTGATCATCAAACACATTTAACCATTAGTCAAATATAAGTAAACACAAAATGCAGTTTTTAAATGATGGTTTTTATTATTTAGGGAGAAAAAAAAATCCAAACCTACATGGCCGTGTGTGAAAAAGTAATTTCCGCCTGAACCTAATAACTGGTTGGACCACCCTTAGCAGCAATAACTGCAATCATGCGTTTGCGATAACTTGCAATGAGTCTTTTACAGCGCTCTGGAGGAATTTTGGCCCACTCATCTTTGCAGAATTGTTGTAATTCAGCTTTATTTGAGGGTTTTCTAGCATGAACCGCCTTTTTAAGGTCATGCCATAGCATCTCAATTGGATTCAGGTCATGACTTTGACTAGGCCACTCCAAAGTCTTCATTTTGTTTTTCTTCAGCCATTCAGAGGTGGATTTGCTGGTGTGCTTTGGGTCATTGTCCTGTTGCAGCACCCAAGGTCACTTCAGCTTAAGTTGACGAACAGATGGCCGGACATTCTCCTTCAGGATTTTTTGGTAGACAGTAGAATTCATGGTTCCATCTATCACAGCAAGCCTTCCAGGTCCTGAAGCAGCAAAACAACCCCAGACCATCATACTACCACCACCATATTTTACTGTTGGTGTGATGTTCTTTTTCTGAAATACTGTGTTCCTTTTACGCCAGATGTAACGGACATTTGCCTTCCAAAAAGTTCAACTTTTGTCTCATCAGTCCACAAGGTATTTTCCCAAAAGTCTTGGCAATCATTGAGATGTTTCTTAGCAAAATTTAGAGGAGCCCTAATGTTCTTTTTGCTTAACAGTGGTTTGCGTCTTGGAAATCTGCCGTGCAGGCCGTTTTTGCCCAGTCTCTTTCTTACGGTGGAGTCATGAACACTGACCTTAATTGAGGCAAGTGAGGCCTGCAGTTCTTTAGACGTTGTCCTGGGGTCTTTTGTGACCTCTCGGATGAGTCTTCTCTGCGCTCTTGGGGTAATTTTGGTCGGCCGGCCACTCCTGGGAAGGTTCACCACTGTTCCATGTTTTTGCCATTTGTGGATAATGGCTCTCACTGTGGTTCGCTGGAGTCCCAAAGCTTTAGAAATGGCTTTATAACCTTTACCAGACTGATAAATCTCAATTACTTCTGTTCTCATTGGTTCCTGAATTTCTTTGGATCTTGGCATGATGTCTAGCTTTTGAGGTGCTTTTGGTCTACTTCTCTGTGTCAGGCAGCTCCTATTTAAGTGATTTCTTGATTGAAACAGGTGTGGCAGTAATCAGGCCTGGGGGTGGCTACGGAAATTGAACTCAGGTGTGATACACCACAGTTAGGTTATTTTTAAGAAGGGGGCAATTACTTTTTCACACAGGGCCATGTAGGTTTGGATTTTTTCTCCCTAAATAATAAAAACCATCATTTAAAAACTGCATTTTGTGTTTACTTGTGTTATATTTGACTAATGGTTAAATGTGTTTGATGATCAGAAACATTTTGTGTGACAAACATGCAAAAGAATAAGAAATCAGGAAGGGGGCAAATAGTTTTTCACACCACTGTATATACACATATATATGTGCACAAAACCACGCTTTTATCAAGGCTTCCGTCAGGTAATCTTTTGAAATGAAATTTTCCTCCAATCAGTCCTAGCAATGTGCTTTCTTCCGACTGTTACATTTTTGTAGCTCTGATGTGTGCATCAATGTAATTGGTGTACCAGGAAATCATGAATTGACAGAAGTTCCCCTTTGCTTGGAATGCAAAGTGTGATTAAATGCATTATTTTTTAACGCGTTATAGAGCACATGCATCGAAGCTTCTCAGCTGTGCTTGTGCTAAGAAAAGGAAACATTTTAAAAGTAATGTAACATGATTGTCAATGTAACCTTTTGTAAGTAGTGCCTGGAGGATTCAGAGTGTGGAGAAACTCTATAGACAGGGTGTGTATTAACTTGTGGATTTTTCTGTGAGTATTTGGTGGCAGTGTCACAAAGTCGCTTCCGTAACACTGCGTGCGTTAGCTGCGGAGCTCAGCTCAGAGCGAAATGAGGTGAATGGGAAGGGACATGATGACGTCACTCCCCCACCCACCTCAACTGTCAATCCCCCCACAAACACAGTCTCTCGAAATTTGCATAAGCACAGCCCTTCACCAGCAATTTTAACTTAGTTACAAAGTGATCAAAACTCTCGTTTATATCCTGCGTCCTCTCATTAAACTTGTATCACGCATTAGCCGTGGGCATGACAAACGCCAGCGGCAGCCTGTCTATGAACTTAATTTAAACTTTAGGTTTACACCTTGCTTTGTTTCCGAAGTAGCTGCACTCATGATTATGCTTGTATGTGTCACTCGCTCACTTCATATTGTTTCGATGCCTTCTCAATTGTATAATGCATGTTTTCTTCAGCGCTTTTTGGAGCTCTTCCTTGTTTTCTACGTACTGTGTTGACAGTCAGTTCACGTGATTACGTGGGAGGCATGATGATGTCACATGAAACTCCGCCCCCCCACGGCCATCAAGCTCAACTCCATTACAGTATATGGAGAAAAATAGGTTCCAGTTATGACCATTACGCGTAGAATTTTGAAATGAAACCTGCCAAATTTCAGCCTTCCACTTACACGGGAAGTTGGAGAATTAGTGATGAGTCAGTGAGGGCTTTGCCTTTTATTAGTATATATATATATATATATATATATATATATATATATATATATATATATATATATATATATATATATATATATATATAGAGAGAGAGAGAGAGAGAGAGAGAGAAAGAAAGAAAAAGAGAAAGAAAGAGAGAGAAAGAGAGAGTAGATATTTTGCTGACACCCCTTTCAGTAGATGAGTTGAAAATGTCAATGTCAATTTATTTATATAGCACATTTAAAACAACATAGTAATGCTGCAGCCAAAGTGCTTTACAATAATAAAATAAAAGAAAAAAAACAAAAACAATAAACAATAAAACATAAATAGTAATAAAATATATGAACATAAAATAAGATAGATAATAAATAAATAGAAATAATGTTATATGATCACAAAGAGCAAACCATCAGTATTATTGAAGGTCACTGAATGCAAGTGAAAAGAAGTGAGTTTTTAATCTTGTTTTGAACTGTTCAATTGTAGACGACTCCTTTATGTGATGAGGTAAAGAGTTTCACAGGCGAGGGGCAGCAGCTGCAAACGCTCTGTCCCCCTTGGTTTTACATTTGGTACGGGGGACAACAAGAGACAACTGACCAGAAGATCTAAGAACTCTGGATGGCTGGTGTAAAACACACAGTTCAGATAAATAGGCAGGAGCAAGCCCATGTAAAGATTTAAAAACTAGCAGCAAGATTTTAAAATCAATTTGAAAACTGACAGGCAGCCAGTGTAAAGAAGCTAAAATAGGAGAAACACAGTCATACTTCCTTGCTCCAACCAGAAAGCGAGCCACAGCATTCTGGCCCAACTGTAATCTGTGAATCAGAGATTTGTTAATCCCAGAATACAGCGAATTGCAATAATCAAGCTGAGAAAAAATAAAAGCATGAGTAGCTTTTTCAAGATCTTTAGAAGATAAAAAAGGCTTGATCTTACCTAATAGACGAAGTTGGAAAAAGCAACTCTTGACTACAGAATTTACTTGTTTCTCAAAAGAGAGATTACTATCAAAGGTAACACCAAGATTGGCAAAATGAATAAACTGTTACAGTAAATACAGATCAGCTGTTTGTCTAAGACTATTTAAATTCTGTTGCTCTCACCTAAAAGGGATGAGCCTGTAGGGGCCACATCAGTTACCAGCTGACATATAATGACAATAATATTTTTGTATAATTAGGAATGCAATACTGCTAGATACCTAATGGAATAACAAAGTGTGTTAGGCAGGCTCCACCACTGGATAGGACAGCAATCTCGCACAGTGCACACTCCATCAAAGGAGGTTAATTTGAAGTTAAAGGTTAATATAAAATGCACATCTTTGAGAGGTGGTGATGGGGGGTTTAATAGAGACCTGAAGAAAACCTTAAGAACAATGCAAACATCCTACACACTGTGACGGGCTGGTAATCAGAAGCTGTGAACGTCCAGTGCTAACCATCTCAGTTACTGTATAAGCTTCCTTCTCCTAAATGAATAACTCATACTAATATTATAGTAAAGAGAGATAAGACATTTTGTTTGTACTTACTCCTATTGTACTCATCCTAATACCTTCAATGGTCTGGATGTTGTAGCTGCAACGTGTAAACACTTACAGTCAAATACCGTAAAGTCATTAGAAGGACAAACCTGTCTAACATTTGACCTGTGTGCCAAGAAACTCCCTTCCACACACACTACAAAGAAATGGAGCCAGACAGTCAAAGCTTGATGAGAGAGTTAGATATATATCAGAGTTATCACTTCACACTACACACTGGAACCTAAACAAGCCTCTGTTTTCATTTCCATATGCACCTATCTGTCTTTTGTTCTGACAGAGATAAGATGTATAAATTATGAGCAGCTGACAAAGTATACTCCAGTGCCTCAGGCAGCTCATCAATCTTTTTCTGTATGTCAGCTGGTAACTGATGTGGCCCCTACAGGCTCATCCCTTTTAGGTGAGAGCAACAGAATTTAAATAGTCTTAGACAAACAGCTGATCTGTATTTAACAGTTTATTCATTTTGCCATAGAAAAAAAATTTTAGTTTATGTCAAATTTGGCTGAACATCTGTGGTATCTAAAAGACATGTATAATTAAAAGTTCAAAATATCAGTCTGTAAAAGTGAGGCTTGTGGAGTGTTTCTCTAGCTGCAGACCACCCAGCGCCTGTGGGGAAAGACTCCACAGTCCCTAGCCCCCCTCCCGCACCAAAAGCTCTTTCTCTTATGATCTCTCTTCAGCATTAAACTTTAAAGGACGTAGAAAACCAGTTAACTCTGTCATCTTTGGCTATTGTGCAAATACAGTCTCGGGCTCGGTTTGAGTCATTGAATAGTTGTTTTCATTTTCTATAATAAAACATTGGGACTTTTCAGGGTCTCTAAGTATATCTGCCCTACATTTTGCATGTGTGATAGTACAAAGAAACTTGATTATTATGTGTGCCAAAATGATCTGAAGCTTGAACATTCATTCAGTGATGAGACATAAGCAATGAAACTCAAACACTGATGCTTTACTCTTAGTTTGGTTGTTTCTGAGTGCTGACATGTGGCCTATGAATAAATCGTAGATGTGTGAAGTGTGTTGAGCATAAGAAAGATGCTATCTAAATAAAGTGCATGATTATTACTATTATTTATGAAAACAACAATTATGGAAAATAGAGCCGTTATTAAAAAGAACAATGTATACATACTCTTACTCATGATTGTGAAGGAAACAAAAAACAGTACACTGAATATCCTTGATAATAAATTGTTACTCTTACTTTTCCTTTATTTTAATACACAAAAGCAAACAAAACTATCTACATAGAAAAGAATGTCAAATGGTGAGTACCTCTGTAGGTAATGTAACATTACAAAAAGTAAAAGTTGGAGTTGTATTAAAAATACAAGCAACTAGGATTCTTTAGATTACCCAGTAAGCTTGTTATCACTCCAATGAAGAGTGTCAAGGGACTGACCCTAGCAGGGACTTGACAGGAACAAAAACAAAGAAGCAGAGAAGGGGGCAGAATCTTTTGGCAAGAAGGTAACAAGTTGGTCCATTGTGACTCTGAATAGAGACCTATAGTAAGACACATGGATCAATTCTGCCTACTGATCCATTTGGAGAAAGCTTCCCAACCCCGAACAGTAGGCACAGACAGACTCCCTGACATAACGGAAAAGAGAAAGAGGCAAGTAATACTATAAAAACATCTGCTTACACCACACCTGCAGAAATAAAATGGTGAAACTGACCCCTATCCCCAAATGTTTCTTATTGAAAACAGTAGGAAAAGTCAGAGCTCTGGAATCATCAGGTAGAAGGGTCCCTTCATCAGACTGGCCGGTCCTGCGCTGACTCAGCTGTAGAAAGGGCAGCAGGAGGGAAGTGGCTTGTTGGCCGAGGCCTCCAGATCTCTGACTGTGGCTCATCTGACTCCTTTTCTACAATATGGCTGTAGTTGTACAATCATCTGATGGACAGATATTGTTGTTTTTCATTTATGTTAACTAGTTTCTACTTTGTTTTTGATGTATTTTAACAAATCTGCATCCTTATATATGATACTTCTGGTGTTATCTATGCTTGCATTTGCCTTGAGAGTTGTCGCAGCATTCTGTGCCTGCAATTGGTGAGGAGTGCTGTGCAAGAACAAAGTACTTTGTCCTGTTGCATTATATTTCTGAAGTGGCCATGATAGATTTGCCATTTAGGTCTGTGAAGCGGTTTACTTGTGTTCTGTTTTGTGCATTGTATTTACCCATCTTTTGAAATGGGGTCTTTCTCTCTGAATTACCTTTCACAGGATTTCCTAAAAAATTGTTTTGTTTTTTTCTCTTGTCTTTTTAGGCAGTCAAAGCTGTGGGGCTGTCAAAAGAAAAGGCCTGCTAAACCTCATTGATGCATTCTTTGTGTGATTTTGGGCTATACAAGAAATAAAGCATTGGTGTTGTAGATGGCATGTGCATTCATTCATCTGCTAATTCACTACATGTACAAGTGTGAATAATTAGTATTTTGGAAAAATTCACCAAGAAATGAAACATACAAGAAAGTCAGACCAAGACTGATATAATTTTAAGATCAAATGAGGAGTTAAGTCATAAAAATAAATAAAATGAAAAATGACTAATACAAAAACTAACAATATCTAAAAATGGTGCTTAAATTATTGTGTTACATAGATTTGAATACATGAATTTATCCATTCTGCACTTGCTTATTCCAACTCAAGATAACAAAGTGCTGTATTGGTCAGTATAGAACTTTAAATAATAAAATGGCATCTTTACATCTTGGGCTACTGTATGTAGAAAACAGCCCTCCATTTCTCTGCACAAGTAGCACTAACAGGCAGTTCATCTGAAACTATCTGCAGGTATGACCTATCTGACTGATATGGTATTGTTAATATTTTTCATTCAAACATTCCTAGTTTCCTAATGATGTGTAATTTGCTAATGTCTTTTTTGCAATCATTTTATTTCTACATATATAGCAGATTTCCAGCTAAAATGTAAACACTTGTGTTGACTGTTAAAATTTTTCAAAGCATTTTTTTTGCATTGTATATGCTGTGTTTGCCAGTGAACTTGTTTGCCAAATATTTTCCTGTAAATTCACCATGCGGTCAGCTTAGATTAACTTTTTTCCAGTACACGCTTAATGCTTTGCAAGGCCAGCATGACATCACAGAAGTGTAGGTGTAGCAACCAATGTTGGCTGGGACATCCAGAGTACATGAAACCTTCAAATAAATTTAAACACAAAACACGCATGCAGAAGTAAAATGAAAATGTGTTGGTATATTCATGTTTTAAAGGTAATGTCTTTTTGTATGGACTTGTATGTGACCTATATGTAATACATGAGGCTACCCCTTTAATAATATTACCTAGAGTGCATTGCAGTTGACACAAATAGGAAGGAACGAAGAATACACATGCTTTAGTGTTGTGCTTATTTGGCGGCAGCAGCAGCAGTGGACAAGCAAGAGTTCAGATGGGGGAAAAAAATGTTCTTTTTGGTATGAAAGAGGCTATCAAAACTGTGAGGAAGCCAGACTTAGTGACTCCATGTCACTATCTACTAGAAATTTTGCTGTTTTGATTTTTAATTGTATTAATTTTACCTCCGGAAGGCATGGTCTTATTTTTGGCTGCAAAAATTGGTCTAGTATAGTTGGAAGATATTCCCTTAGCCATTAGGGACACTTAAAAGAGCACTGCACCATTATAATCCACTCAAAGGTTTAACCTTCCCCATTGACTTCAATGCAATTTGGTGAGTTTGGCAAAGATCCTGAACATTTCTGTGATTTCACCGAACTCAAGGCAAAGCAAATTCAATGGGGTTCATCAATCACTAGTAAACACACAGCCAAGTACAGACGATAAAAAAAATTAGTATACCATAATATATTACAACGCACTCAGATGTAAACATAAAAATAGAATAAAGATGTTTTTTATTTTCTTGAAGAGCTATTGTCACTGGTCTAAAATAATTCTGCCATAGACCAATCCCTTTCTGGACACAAACATATGACATCCATCCATCCATGCATTATCCAACCTGCTACATACTAACTACAGGGTCACGGGGGTCCGCTGGAGCCAATCCCAGCCATCACAGGGGCAAGGCAGGAAACAAACCCTGGGCAGGGCGCTAGCCCACTGCAGACCTATAACATCATACCTACATATTCTATCTCTCACTATTGTACCAATATAAATGAGATTATGAGGCGACCAAAACACATTAAAAAATAGAACAATATCCACCATGGATAAAATAAATAAATAAACGCATCACATTACAAAAAATATTTACTAACAGGCAACTGGACAGATTCATTTAGAGCTTCATCTAGCACTCACAATATGTGACAGTCACTGCATGTAAATTCTGTATCAGTAATACCATTATTTTAAACCATTAAGGAAATATGAAATGTAATTGCTGTATTAAATTTTTTTACTTTGTTAAAAGCAAAGGTTTAGTGAAATGAGTGTTATTAGTGGATTATTTGTTGCAGTGACTGCAAGGATGGTGTGTGATACCTTTTTAGGCATAAAATTGACTGTAGACTAATTATATTATCACAAACTTTATTTGTAGCTTTCACATAGTCCTCCCTATGCTCAAAGAAAAAAAAATGTCCTTTAATGGAAAGTCATCTCATACTGCATATTCACAGATAATTACTAAGCCTCTATTTTGTCAGAAGGCACATGAAGTCTAATCCTGCTGTGAAAACTATTCAACAAGGACTCATTTTCTCACAAATACATACTACTTTAAAAGAATGCATTTGCCTTAGCACTTTAAGGTGACATTAATTAGCTTCAGAATAATCAAAAATCTTATTGCACAGCCCACCCCATAAAAAATAAGTCTAACTGGCACTCTTTGTCACCAGCCTGATTCATATTTTCATTTTAAACCAACAAGGCTATGCTGGGTCTACTTTTAACAACTTTGATAATCCAGCTTGTTAAAGACGTGCTTCTCATTTTGGCTCTCCTACAGCTTTACTATGCTAGTTACAAAAGCTGCTCACAAATATTCCTTAAAGCAGTAGAAACACAACGCTTCTGATAATCAATGTTAGATGTTACGATTGCTCTTGGGCTCAGCCTCAACCTTTGCTTAAACTGCACTTTTCCCTTTAGCTCAACCCCTCTGATTTGTTGCTATACAGGGTTCACAAAGTCACAGTCAAGAAAACTAAGACTGGCTAGAACCCTTTGCTCAAGTAAAATGCATTGCTGTCCCTGCAAAAGCCAATAATCTGATCCAGTTGGTCACATTTCTGATGTTTAATGTTTTAAGTCTTTTGCCTGTCCTTCCAGCTTTATCTTATCTTTATCTACATTTTGTGGATACTGTTACCTGTACAGTGTTAGTATTTTTAACTCTCTTTTAGATCACAACAAAATATGACTTTGTTATCACTCATTGATTCCCTTGAACTCTTCCCTTCCTTTGAAAACATCACTGAATTCTTTGTGTCAAAAAAACGCCACCTGTGACTGAGCAGACAACCGTCTCTTAAGATTGTGCGCATGTGACCTTAATATTATGTGACCCAAAATCATATATTATAGAACATTAAAGAACAGGACATTGGTGATCAATTTATTTTTGATTATTTTATTTATGTTGATTATGTACATCACGGGTACCCAATGCGTCGATCGCGATCGACCGGTAGATTGAAAAGGGAGAGCAGGTAGATCACGTTGCATTCAAAACAAATTTTTTTTTAAATGTTAGTCTATCATATATCCTCCCTATGGCATTTGCCACTTGATTAACATACAGGGCGGCCAGTCTGTGATCTCTTTTCTTCGATCACACTGGTCATCCCGCACGCACGATCAAACACGCAAGCTACTGTAAAACTCCGGCTATCTAAGTGATCTTGTTAGCCTTCCAATTTACATTATATTGACTAAAGGAAGGGATTTTAAAAAAAATTGTTGGTTATGGGCTGGATGTGGAATTGGAAGAGGATTTTTTCTCTCACAATGTCACAACTGAATTGCATTTTTCTGATCTGTCAATCTATCACTGCTATTCCAAAGAAGGAAAATGTGGAAAGGCACTTTCAAACTGTTCATAAAAGCTACAAAACTCACTTCCTTCCGAAAAGCGATCTGAGAAAGGACATGGAACTACAATCGCAGTTAAGATGAAATGGAAGGCGTGGGCACAATTTGACAGCATATGCTACAGAGCAGATTGAAAATTGTCAGTCAGACTTTATCTAATGGAAAAAAAGTAATGATTCAAGTGTTGCCCAATGTAGCGGAGTAAGAGTAGCATTGTTTCTTCAGAAATGTACTCAAAAGTTACTCAAGTAAATGTAACGGAGTAAATGTAACTCATTACTACCCACCTCGGTACTCAGTATATATATATATATATATATATATATATATATATATATATATATATATATATATATATATATAGAGAGAGAGAGAGAGAGAGAGAGAGAGCATTTTTAATGTAGGCAGATCATTTTGACCTGGTCATTTTAATAGTAGCTCGCAAGCCTGGTCTGGAATCCCTACAGATTTTATTTTTTCTCCAGCCGTCTGGAGTTTTTGTTTTTCTGTCCCCCCTGGCCATTGAACCTTACTCTTATTCGATGTTAATTAATGTTGATTTATTTTGTTTTATAATTGTGTCTTTCATTTTTCTATTCTTTAATATGTAAAGCACTTTGAGCTACTGTTTGTATGAAAATGTGCTATATAAATAAATGTTGTTGTTGTTGTTGCAAGCCAAAAAAGTGTGGGCACCCCTGATGTACATCATTCCTTATTTTTGGTTTTGTCTATGTATATCACTTGCCTTTGCTATGTTCCATGTGTTTCGTGGGTGGTCTTTCAAGAATCACCACCAGGAGCTGCCCTGCCCTCTAATAATCTGGTGGGTCTTCCACAGTTCCTGGTGGCTCATTTAGAACGTGCTAGAGAGTTGGTGAGTTTACTTGTGTTTCTTTGATTTATTGGATTTCTGGCTTTTAGAACCTTTTTGTTCTGCTTTAGACCAGATTACCATGTTGGAACTTTGTTTGCATTGGATTTCCTTGGTGTTTTTAGACAATTCTTTTGCTTCTTGTGCGCTAAAAAACTTCAATTTTGACAATTTTGTAAAAAGTTGGTGCTTGCTCTTATTACTAAATTGGGCTGGACTGCCAATACTGATGCTCTGTGCAAGAGACGACAGAGCTGACTATATTTCCTTAGAAGGCTGGCGTCTTTCAACATCTGCAATAAGATGCTGCAGATGTTTTATCAGGTTGTGGCGAGTGCCCTCTTCTACGCGGTGGTGTGCTGGGGAGACAGCATAAAGAAGAGGGATGCCTCACATCTGGACAAACTGGTGAGGAAGGCAGGCACTATTGTAAACACGTAGCTGGACAGTTTGACATCCATGGCGGAATAACGGGCACTAAGCATCCACTGAACAAGATCATCTCCAGACAGAGGAGCAGCTTCAGAGACAGACTGCTGTCACTGTCCTGCTCCACTGACAGACTGAGGAGATCGTTCCTCCCCCACACTATGCGACTCTTCAATTCCACCTGGGGGGGTAAACGTTAATATTATACAAAATTGTCTGTCTGTTATACCTTCATTGTTATCACTCTTTAATTTAATATTGTTCTTTATCAGTATGCTGCTGCTGGAGTATGTGAATTTCTCCTTGGGATTAATAAAGTATCTATCTATCTATCTATCTATCTATCTATCTATCAATCAATCGGGGTTAGACAGTGATAAGCATTTTTTGGAAGTGGTTTACCTATTAGGGTATGTGTGCTTTGAGATTTCTTCACTGACAGACAGATGGACAGGAGGACAGACAGACAGCTAGGCAGGCGGACAGACAGACAGATAGATGTGTCAGAGAATTATTTTGAGATTGTGATTATGCAGAACATAGTAAATCAATAACAACAAATTATCAGGCAAATCAAGGGGTCAAAAATAATCAAAACGAACACAAAAGGGGTAAGATGTTGATTACAAGTCAGGAGCAAAAAGAAGTAACGAAACTAGAAGAATAAACCTAGCACTAGGAACTACTTGAACTTGAAAACTAACCACATTAATGAAGGCTTTGTCAATATGTGTATCTACTGAGGGGTAGAGCATGAACTGACCATTGCCTTTATATATTGTCACTTGTTTTTAATCATCACAATGATCATGGTCATATAATGTCGCCAAACAATGTTGTGTATAAAACAAGGCACGTGTAAAAAATAAACTTTGTCAAATTTAGATCAAATAAAATGAAAATCACAGAAACACAATCTTAATTTGAAGAAAACAAAAAATGGGCAAAAAATAAACATATAAGAATATGTTAAAAGAACAGGTAGTCGTAGCACGATAAGTTTCATTAGCTGGGAATTACTCTGCACATTAAAAGCAGATGGGTGTTCCAAATGTACTCCAACAAATGTAGCTGAACTATGTTAATGCACACGCTTGCTTCATTGACAGCTTTTTTGTTTAAATACAGTATTTACTGTATGTTGTGTTGCTGATGTCAAAGTCATGTCACATGACTCAGCTTATTTGTATTTGCTCACACTAGTACTCTGAGAGAATTGATTGTTATATACTACAACCAAACATTAAGACAAAAAAAACAGTCTAAAAAGAAAAATCCAAACTGCTTCCCCCACATATTAGTTCCATTCCTGTGGAATGTGAAAAGTGGAGTAGCAAGTGAAAAATCAGCAGAATGAGTGAAGAATGTACAATAAACATATAATTAAAAACCAAGTATAATTAATATATAGTAATCCTAAAGTTGAAAGAAAAAGATAATAAAACATTTTAATTTTAGTAAAGGGTTATTTTTTTTCCTTCCAATGAACCGCACTGTTTCATCTTATGGCAGACTGCTGCTGGAGTAGATTCTGACACTGACTTTGACTCTCAATGACCCTGTAATGAAAGGAGTGCATTTACGAAATGGATGAATAAATACTCAAAGCAAAATTACACTTTTAAAAATAAGTTTTTTTTTTTCGTTTATAGCTATATATTTTTTCTTTCACAAAAGTTACCAGCAAAGAGAGAATGAGATAATTTGCATAAAACAGATTCAAAGGCAATTTTGTTGTCTGTTGTAAGTTGAGGTATCTTATTATTTCACAATCCAATAATTCACAAATTTGCTTACTGAGGTCAGGCAATGCTGACAGCAATTTTTGCATGCAGCCTACTGTATGAAGTCTGCTTTCTAATTCACTGGCCTCACCATTTCTTTCCTTTTGTTATTATGAAAGTCACAATGTAAAATAATGAGGGGTTTTGCAGATTACATGTAACAGTTCTAGTACACAGGTGTAAATAGTAAAGAATACATGATTATTTATCAAGCACATCTGTATTCACCAAAAGAATAACATTTTCTTTTAAAGAAATTTGCATTTATCTCTTCTGTCCTTTCATTAATATTTAAGCTGAAGTACAATTATTATAACAAAATTCTAAAAAATCTGTACACCATTCATTGTTATTTATTTCACTTTTTCAAAATTTTAAACTGAAGTAAGACATTTGGTTTAGTTTGAGGGTGTCATGAAGGGTTCTTCAATACATTAGGGTTAATATCATCTAATAAATCTAAAATAACATCCCTGAAATTGCACTGATTGGACTGAAATATGTGGTGGGGTGGAATGCTTACTACGCAGCCTGAACAACTAATCGTCACCTCACAGTTTCATCCAAGTTAAATCCTTCTGTGCACATTGCCACACTGTTGTTTCCCATTTCAGCTGCTTTCATCATCTTTGGCCTCTTTTCCTTAGACTCGGAAGTAGAGGTATTTGGTACTCTGCGTCATGGAGTGTGTATTCTGCTCACCTCCTGACAGCAGCACCTATGATGAAGATACTGTGGAATAGGAAGTCATGAGGTGAGAGACTCTGTCACATTTGGCAAGCAGCGCATGACAGGTTCAATGTAGAGATCAAGACAAGTAGGCAGAAAAGGAAGTACGCCAGCTACTTTATCAGGATCTGCCTTTTATTTTTACATTTTTAGATAGATAGATAGATAGATAGATAGATAGATAGATAGATAGATAGATAGATAGATAGATAGATAGATAGATACTTTATTAAGGGGAAATTCACATTTTTTGACTACTTGAAAAGACAAGTCTTGGCGTGTAAAAATCCATGTCCAAGTAGTAAAAAGTATGGGCAACGAGTCCACATAAAAGAAAGTGATAGGAGTGCTCAGTAAAATAGAGAAAAAGGTAGAAAAATATAGTCGTACACAGACCTGCTGGAAAGGCTGCAACTCGCGGCGGCGCCGGAGTCATATCATGGCCATATCATATCATATCATATTTTATAGTTAGTCCTTGGTCTCTAAAAATATTAGAGATACTGTTTTGGGGTTTTAGATATCAACAAATGTTTTTTTGGAATAAATGTTTTTTTCATTACAGTTAACATGAACATCATTGTCCTGCAGCACCATTATATTTTTATAATGGGTGCCACCATTTAGTGATCTTTGCTATCTTGCTTGCCAAGCTAACAAGATACAGATAATCAGAGAAATCTTAGCATTCTATTTGTGTGATTAATTGAAAAGCTCTTTGGTTACGAATACTCATCTATCCCTGATTATGATTTATACATTTTTGTTTTGGCTCCAGTTACAGTATGTTTACTAACCTGGCTTTTGATCCTTTTACTCCATTCTTTTACTCCAGTTCCTGCGAACATGCCCTGTGCTTTGATATCTACAATTCTGATTACCTTCTTTTGATCTTAGCCTGCTCTTTGACCTCGCCCTATCTTCTGATTTCAATTTCTAATTATAATTGCAGCCTCTCTGTGGAATCAGTACATATATGTCATATATTTTATTAAAGTCTGCAATCGAGAAACAAAAAAAAAAAATACGAAGGAGGGCAAAATACTGGGCAGTCAGCTACAACAGTCAAACACCCCAAAAAACAGAATAAAACCAGGCACAATATCAAAGCCATTAAATATTAGATCGCGGGAGCATCTCAAGTAAAGGCTTTTGAAGAGACACTGAGCAAAATGCAGCGCTAGAATGAACAGCCTTTGTCTGGCTTTATGTTTCACTTTTGTTGCTTCTCCCATCATGTGACTGCTGACCGAAAGCTGTGGGTGGGGCCAGAAGAAAACTACATATGAAAGAAGGCACTGGGGTGAAGTGGATGCTCTTTCCCCTACCACACATGTGCTTAGTACCTCACAAGGAAAGCTGCACAAGGGAAGTTGCATGGGTTTCAGAGAAAATGTGCATAGAGATAATGAAATTGATTCTCCTACCTAGATGAGTTGTTTTCAGATCTTTTACATGCGTTGCTCCTTTCTGATATTCTCCATAATTGTTCCTATATTTCTTCATAACTCTTCTAAATTATCATGATATAGCTGTCACATTTGTTTTGGCATTTCCATAAAGAAATACCATTCTTGTCAGCAACAGATCTTCATATAGTTAGGAAAAACAGTTGTTAAATATTTAGTCAATGAACATCTTGATCTATCATTAATACAGTAGTTCTATAATGATTAAAGTTTCTACTGAAGCCTTTTCTGATAAAAATCATCTAGGTGTCATTTCTGGGGTTTAAAGACTCATGGAATTTAATTCTATGGTTACATCTTTTTGGATGCCATTTTGTTTAGACTATGAGGTGGCCATTTTATGGTTGCAGTCATCATGATGCTGGTCCTGGTTTGTTGGAGTCATGGCCTTGAGTCTTAACACAGGGAGGAATGGTGTTTAATTGATGAAAGCTTATCTCAATGGCCACTTTGGATCTGAGATTAAACAAAACTTGTGATTCTTTTGATTTTGTTACTGGTTCTAATATTTAGCTCTGCATTTGGACTTGATTTTAGGTTTGTGATTTGGCTCTGACTTCTCTCTCATTTTCTTTTCTGGTTTTGACCTTTGCTTTGCCTTTGACTCCGTTGTTTCTTCTGTTCTTCATTCTATTTATCCCTAATACTGCAAGTTCAAGCTCATTCGAAGGAATTCAGAGAAACATGACATTCTGTAGCACATTCATCTGCAAAGCATTATTCACAAACTAAAGAAAAAAATTAACTTATTGTATTCTGATTCAGGCTGAAATTCTGGAGTAATTTTTCATCCCCATTTAGGTGCTCAGAATAAAATTCAATACTTTGTTTTGCTGTCACAACTCAAACTCAAAAATTCCCAGGCCTTATTATGATCAGTATGATAAGAAACTAAAGTAACTATTGTGACACAAAAGTAAAATACTCAGTAACGATCACTTTATTACTCCACTGTTTATATAAAAAAAACACATAAGCTGAATGCCAAAATAAATAGAAAGCAAATTACAGTAAGCGATAAATTCAAAAAGCCATGTTTGGTGATGTCAAATTAATGTTCATCCATCTTTATTATTACAAGTCCACAAAAAAAAGATATCACAGCAAGCACACATTTAAAATGAAACTCAGCATGGGGCCAGCCTTTCATGTTTGAAAGTTTTGTGCTGCTTTTTCATTCTGTTTGAAATGGCAGTGTTAAAATCCGGATTCTTTGTTAAACTGCATTAAAGTGGAGAACTTAGGGACTGCATATCTTTGATTAATTAATAAAATATGAATATTGGTTACAATATTTTGCAAGCAAGTTGATACTTAAATATTTTGTGTGGCAACACCATAAACTCTAAGTGGAGGATGAAGTTATAAAAACCATTTTTTGCTGTGTTTTATGCATTTCCTACTTTTAAGATAAGAACATAGAGAATATCTGAACAATGTGGCTGCTTAAGGATTTTTAGTGACCATCTGACATGTATAGCATATCACAGATTTGCAAGTCTTATACTGGTAGACTGAGATTCAGCCTACTAACCCAACCACATTTTCTTGGGGCCACTCTCTGTGATTGAACTGACCTTGACACCTGTCTTTTGATATCTGCAGGTTTCTTATGACCCTCATACACCATTAAGATTTTTGCCTTAGATTTCTTTAGAGCATCTCCTGTTTTTCCTACTACAATGTAGATGATTGACATGGACTGTCCTAATTTCATTTACTGGAGTGCAGGGCTGCTTCAAGGAAACTGACATAAAATATATCCAGTAAAAAAGGCCAAAGGCACCCCCTCCCCTTATTTCTGATTATCTTCTTTGTTTGTGTGCCCATTAAATTAGGAAAGAATTCAAATACTGAAAGAATTTAAAAATATTATGTTTGTTTGAAAGCATCTAATGCATATAAAGGAAACATAAAGAAATAGGGGCCACGAATACATTGAAATTCCATCCATTAATTTATTTTTGGAATTAATTTTTCAGTGCAGGGATTCATCCACTTTAGACCCAGAAAGAACCAACCTTGGACAGTGAGTACTTTTACTCAATACCTGTATATTTGCTCATATCAACCCACTGTACAGTCAAAGGTAACATTAAGTCACACATGTATAAATGTAGAAAAAATGCAACATACCAAAGGAAAATGCATAAGTGCAGTATATGTAAAGAACATGTAACTCCATGTCCCAGTAACCTAGCTAGTAAAAGAATCCAGACCCTGGAACTATGATACAGCGACACCCACTGTACCACTTCACGCCTAGTTATCAAAATGCACTTTAAATGATGTGGTTCACTTGCAATTGCCACAATTGCATAATGTTTTTGTGAATAATAATGCCTAGATATAATAGGGCTAAAGTAGTGTGAGTTTGGGTAAGGCGATCTAGTAGTGTCTTGAGGGTTAAGTTCCACTCTTTAGTAGCTAGTATGCTACCCTCGTTTCATTAAGAGTTTAATATGACAGCCACAGTCAGTTTCATTTATTAATGTTTATTAATTTAATACCTGGAAAATAGCTAGCAACAAGCAAACATCAGAATGACATTTTCGGAGTACCAAGATCCAGAGAAAGTCAAGACTCGTGTACATTAAGTCTAACTAAAGGGATTAATCAAACCTAAAATAATCTTGGGGGAATCTGATGAAAAGGTAGATGTAGGTTTTGAGATAAATCTTCAATTTTTGAATGGCAGACTTTACATTAAATTCTAATTATTTTACTCAAATGAACCAGAATGAACTGAATTTGAGGTGTGGAAACCAGGGGCGCACCAGCCACCCCAACCCCGATACAGACAGACATGGGCACAAGTCTTGCTACACAGCACACGTATATTTATAGTGGGGAAGCCCTTTTCCCTTGCTGGGAATGGGAAATAAGTAAAGATGCCACAGAACCTGTTTTAATTAATATATAACCTGGAAACAGATGGTTGCTGTAGGACTAGGAATTACAGAATTAGGTTACAGCTTAAGAAAGGAAGAAGTGCGGAGATACTCAAAAGATCAAACACTCTGATCAGAGTCATTCATCATCAACCAATCAAATGTGTGCAATATGACATGTCTTGAAACCCAATGTGTGCATTTACAAATAAATAGGGCCTATCCAAGGGACCAAAATAACTACAGAAGAGAAACAGAGGAAATGACGTCAACATCTGGACATCAGAGAACGAAATCTATGAAGAACACTGATTGCTTAATCAAAGGCTGCTCAGGACAACACCCTTGACATTTCTGATTTTCAATAAGCTTTTCCTAAAACTATCTCTATCTAGACTTTGCTACCTATTGTTTCCCAGTATATTTTATTTTATATGGTATTTTGTACATTAATAAATAACGCATTGCTTTTATATTTTCTATACTTTTAATTAGATTGATTGAAATAATAAAAGGGTACCAAGTGTGGTTAGATTGGTACTTTCTTATATACAGGGTTTCTCACTCCTCAATAAGAACAACTGTGGTAAAGGTAACACATTGTTTGGTTAGTAAGTGGCATGTTACCAAAAGCGTTGCACTCTTCTGTGTGTCACAAGGACACACGCGTGCTTATTATCCCTGGTGGTAGTGAATCACAATGTACAGAGTCTTATGCAGAATATTCCAGAGTGACTGGCACTTAGCAGCACTCAAGACTTTGTCTGGCTAGCATCTCTATATGTGTGAGTGTGAAGGGGGAATCCTGGGCAGAATTTTGCGGGGTGACTGGCAATTGGCATTACCCAAGACTTTGTCCGAACAGGATCTCTATTTGTATGTGTGTTTATCCGTGTGTATGTTAATCTTAACATTGAGGTGCTTGAATAGACCAAATCAAGTAATGAACCTGGCAGGTCTCAAAAATCACATGGTATTACATGGATCACATTGGTCATTTCAGATATCAAATTGTATTGATTATAACAAAACCTCATCTCCTCTCCCAGTGCACTGCATTAATGAAAAAGAAGCAACATGTGTCAGGGTAATGAAACACACTAATTGACAAAAACATTTGAAATAAAAGACCAAATATTTGTGAAGGATGGCACTGGCCTCTTCTCCACCTTGCATGAGTTTCAGTTAATGACACTTCACATTGCCCTTACCCTTGATGACTTGAGCAACTCATGCAGTCGAACAGTCACATAATTTGGTGAACATGTTTAATGACAATGACAGACCCTGATGTCTTTGCACTGTCATTGTGTGTGACTGAACTCTGATGAGCTCTTTGTGGTTTGTTTAATGAACTTTCAGATTCTGTTTTGTCAGTTTGAAGTTTTATCATCTCCTTCTTCTTTTTCTATTACTTATTTGTTTATTTGCATTATGTGAGTTTTTGTACAAACAAAGTTACATAATGAAAAACAATGAAAATCAAATAAAAAGTACAGGAAACTGGAAATGCAATTTTTTAATATGTACTCCTTAAATAAATTCAGCTTCATTCCCTCAAGAAAATTAGTTTTCAAATGTATCTGTAGTTGTTTATTCACGTGCCGTCCGGGTGGATATAGTACTATATTGATTTTTTAAATATGACTTTACCCCAAAAGTCATAACCATACAAAGTTCTAACATTGAACCTTTTTCCACCTTAACTTAATACAAACAGCAATAACATTTACAAGCTGCACATTTACATGGCTCATGCAATGAACTGAACGTTTTTCATTTTGGAGTTGTTTTGTCCCTGTAAATGTATTGCAGTGTCCTCTTTACAACACCTATTCTTACGGCCACGTGGCTGGCACACAGATTTGAGCTTTATAGCATGCCTGATAACCACATGATAACCAACTTCCCTCCTGCTCACTCTTCACATCACATATCACTCTATGTCTTTTTTCCTCCTCTCTTGTCCATGCACCCTACTCATTAGAGCCACTTTTTATGTGCCACACCTAACCCTTCTGCTAAAGGCATTGTTTTGCATAAACCAGAAAGCCCCAAACATCTGAGTGGAACTGTGTTTGTTCCAACTTTGTCTCAGTGCTGAATCAAAAAAAAGGACTTGTGTGTTGGTAAGGCCTACTTGGCACAGTATTATTATCATCAAATATAGACAAATTAAAGAACACATGCATTTGTTTTCTATAACCTCAGCAATTTTTATTAAATTTAACATTCCGTACAAGCAAGTCAAATTTTACAAGACTAGGTTCAAATCAAGTCAATCCGCTTCCTCAATTTAAATACTTATTCTAAAATATTATTTATTAGACCCTGCCAGGTTTTCAAAATGTTTTGCTCAGATCCTCTATGTGAGTATTTAATTTTCTCCAATTTCAAGTAGTATATAACATCGGTTACCCACTGACTGAAGAGAGGTAGGTTAGGATTCTTCCAGCTAAGCAAGATAGGTCTACGTGCCAATAGTGTAGTAAAGGCAACTACAGTTTGTTTGTCCTTCTACACTTTAAGCCCACCTGGACGTACACCAAACACAGCTGTTAAAGGGTTAGGAGGGATTGTGACACCAAATCTGTCTGAAAAGCATTTCAAGATTTTGGTCCAAAATGATGTTAATTTGGTGCAGGCCCAACACATCCGCAAATTTTAATAGTATCAGACAAACCACTATTTAGTTTTTCAATGGTTGGGGTTGTTTTTACCCCTAAATAATCCATCCATCCATTGTCCAACCCGCTATATCCTAACTACAGGGTCTGCTGGAGCCAATCCCAGCCAACATAGGGCGCAAGGCAGGAAACAAACCCCGAGCAGGGCGCCAGCCCACCGCAGCCCCTAAATAATAATATATTTCAATTCCTTTTCTTAGCAAATACCTACTGGCCTAGATGTACAACCCAGCCAAATTTCAGCTTTTTAACAAAACGGGAAAAATAGTGTTTTTGTTGATGAGTAAGTCTGTCAATTTTGCATTTTGTTTATGTATATATTGTGGTGTCTTTTTTTTCTGCCTGCTCTTTGGTACTTTTGTCTTGTGTGTTGGAGTGATTTTTTTGCATATAAGATGATAAATATTTTGTATTTCTTTATTTGTAAACTAGACACCGCAAATGTAACATTAGACAGGTTTTCAGGAGGCATGTTTTACTTCATGGATGTGCACAGCAGTGCTTTGGTGTTTACCTAAATAACCCCACCCTCAGTCTTTAGGACTGACTCAGGACGTGACATTAATGGTGCGTGGGATGGAGCATATATCAAACCAGCTTGGCAAGGAGACTGTGTTTGGACTTAAAGTCTATAAGCTATCCACTGCAGGAGGCCATAAACTGACTAAACA